>NC_046171.1:29881383-30081383 GCF_011064425.1 Rattus rattus | reverse complement strand
ATAAAAATAATGCAAGACGAAGCATTATGAGATACAGAACCTCGAAAACTACCATTGAGCTTTGTTTTGTATGGGCCATCTACTGCTGAGGATGGGGTCTGTCCTTAAGAGTGGTTTGTACACAAAGTCAGGCAGCATGGGAAAAAAACCCTAATTCTTCCTTGGTAAGTGGTTATCAATTGGAGATGGACTCTAGGTTAGGGATGGGCTTGTGTCTTCTTCCCCTCTCAGCACTGGAACCCCATCTGGCTTATACACATACAGGGACTGTGTTTGCTGCCACAGTCTCTGTGAGGTCATATGTGTGTTAGTTTTGATGTGATTAGAAGGCATTGATAGATACAGCTTCTGTTGTTAAGATAAAATACCTTGGGGAGTTTGACCAAAACAATGTAGGGAGGAAAGGGTTTATTAGGCCTACACTTGCACAGCACTGTTCATCCTCAAAGGAAGTCAGGACAGGAACTCAGACAGGGCAGGAACCTGGAGGCAGGAGCTGATGCAGAGGCAGAAGCTGTGAAAGGGTGCTGCCTAGCGGCTTGCTCTCTACGGCTTGCCCAGCCTGCTTTCTTTAGAACCCAGGACCCTCAGCCCAGAGATGACACCACCCACAATGGGCTGGGCCCTCTCCATCAATCACTAATTAAGAAAATACCCTACAGATTTGTCCATAGCCCGACCTTATGGAGGCATTTTTCTCAATCGAGGCTTCCTTCTTTTTGATGACTTTAGCTTGTGTCAAGTTGACACACAAGTATCCAGGAAAATAGGCCTTGTTGCCTTGGTGTCCTCCTTCCCCTCTAGCTCTTAACAGTCTTTCTATCTCCTCCTGTATGGGGTTCTGTGAGCCCTGAGGGGATGGATCTGATGGTGATGTCTCATTTAGGATTGAGTTGTCCAAGGATTCTTACTCTCTGTACACTGTCCGGCTGTGGGTCTCTGCATTTGTTCCCATCTCCTGCTGGATGGATGGGAACAAGACCTTCCTCCATGAATGCAACAGATATTTAAATATTAAGGAATGGGAATGGCTTCCTGCAGGGACTGCAGTACAAAGACAGAGAAAGGAGAGCAGCATCTAAACAGTGGTGCTATCTATCTATCTATCTATCTATCTATCTATCTATCTATCTATCTATCTATCTGTGTATCTCTCTCTCTCTATATATATATATTTGATATTTTATGTATTTACATTTCAAATGTTATCCCCTTTCCCCCCTCTCCCTTCTCCCCACCCTTCCTCCCCCTGCTTCTGTGAGGATGCTCCCACTTCCACCCACCCATTCCTACCTCAACACCCTGGCATTCCCTTACAGTGGGGAAACTAGCCTTCACAGGACCAAGGGCTTCTCCTCCTATTGATGACAGACAATGTCATCATTTGCTACACATGTGGCTGGAGCCTGGGAGCTCTGGAGTGCCTGGTTGGTTGATATTGTTGTTCTTCCAGTGGGGTTGCAAACCCCTTCAGCTCCTTCAGTCCTTTCTCCAAATCCTCCATTGGGGTCCCCATGCTCAGTCTGATGGTTAGCTGCAAGCATCCTCAAGTAGGAAGTGGATCAGAGGGAGACAGAGTAGAAGCAGATGTTTAAATGAAAGACACCGTGAGCCAAATCAGGACCAAGCAGCCACCATAAGGGTAGATTTGGCGACATTTATGAAGGTAAATTTACTTTGCCTGGTTGTATAATGAAGAAACAAGTATTACCATTCATTTAAAGGCCCTGTGTGTTTGACTAGAATGTCTGAAAAAGGTCTTCATCCAAACATTTTTGTGGCTAAAAATATTAAGTATTTATTTTTGTAATTGCTGTTGGGCTGTTACTGAAATAGAAGTTGGCTTTTCTGACCCCATGTAAATAGAAACTTTAAATAAAAATGAAATTCCCAGCACAGGGTCTTTATTTATGAGTAGAACTTTCTAACTGGCACAGATGTTTATCTTCCTGCCTTGGGGTAGATGCTGGGAAAAATCTCAGTGCCGTGGCTACAGCAACAGTATGATCATTTTTTCCCTGTTTTGGGCTCATTTATGTTGGGGTGGGTGGCATGCTAGCAGCAACTTGGCATCAGTGATGGCTTCCCACATGGAGTCTGGGAATGAGCTCTGGGGTCAGAGCCAGTGAAAAGCTTCAGCCCAGCATGAGGTGGAGGCACGGGACTGAAATACCAGTGTGCAGGAGCTGAGGCAGCAGGATTGTGAATTTATGGCTAACCCAGATGACCTGATGAGATTCTGCCTCAACAAAAAACAAAAACAAAGACAAAGACACAGAAGAACAAAGCCCAAAGGAAGAATGGGGGAAGAGAGAGGAGAGCGTAGGAGAGGGAGAGGAAGAGCGTGGCGCGCGCGCGCGCGTGCGCGCGCGCGCACAGACACACAGACATGGGCAAGGGAAGGAGGGAGGGAAGAAGGGAAGGACGGAGAGGGGAGGGAGAGAGGTATCAGTCAAGGTCACAGTTTCTGGTGGCTTGAACGACACATTTAAATATAAAGGACATGAGTTGGCACTTGGAATCTTTACTTATAAGGCGGGAGAATAGCGATCTTCTAGAATGTGGGATGCCAGTGTTACCATTTGAGTCCTGGCTACAGTCTTCGCAGCGTTCTGCTCTGTATGTCTTCTCGTTTAATCTGCAAAGCAACTGTCAAGGCAAGGTGACATCGCTGATAGTCTCTCACCTCTGAGGAACCCACGGCCAGGCATGTTAAGTAATTCCCCAAAGTAGAGGGAGGCATTGTCTGCTGTCTGCCTCGCCAGTCATGACACCGAAGACTGGAATGCTAGTGCTTATAGGTGATTCTGCCTCGACTTCCAGCTCTCGCTCACCTAATCCTGTTGAATGGGGTGGGGTAGCCATTGCTGCTTCAGGAAAGCATCTGCCTGAAACCTCTGTACATGCTGCTCTCTCTGTCTTCTTCTGCTCTTTATCTTGTCCATCTGACCGCTTCTCCTTACGTCACCAAGTATCCTTTCCCCACATTAGTTTCCGCCACCATCCTCTACCTCACAATTTTACTCCTTTTCAAAAAAAAAAATTTTTTTTATTCCAGTGCTTGGAGAAATGGCTCAGGGGTTAAGTGCACGCGCTCTTCTTTTAGAGGATCTGGGTTTGTTTCCTAGCACCCACACAGGCGCTCACAACTGTGTATAATTCTAGTTCTAGGGAATCAGACTCTGTCTGGACTCTACCTGTAGCAGGCACACACCCAGTTCACAGACATGCGTGCAAGCAAAACACGCATGCATATACAGTATTTTTTTATTAAAATTTGAAAAATTACATGTGTGTGTGTACATGCACCAAAATGCATGTGGAGGTCAGAGGGCATCTTGTGGTAACTGATTCTCACTTTTCCTCACATGAGTCTGGGGGAACCAATAGGTCATCAGGTTTGGCAGGCAAAAATCTTTACCCACCGCGCCATCTTGATCTTAGAGCAGAAACCATTGGTGTTCTGTTCAGGAATTTTTCCCCAGTGCCCATGTGTTCCAGGCTCTTCCCCACTTTCTCTTCTATTTGTTTCAGTGTATCTGGTTTTATGCAGAGGTCTGTGATCCACTCTGATTTGAGCTTTGTACAAGGTGATAAAGATAGATCGATTTGCATTCTTCTACATGCTGACCATCAGTTGAGCCAGCACCATTTGCTGAAAATGCTGTCTTTTTTTTCCATTGGATGGTTTTAGCTCCTTTGTCAAAGATCAAGTGATTATAGGTATGTGGGTTCATTTCTGGGTTTTCAATTCTATTCCACTGATCTATCTGCCTGTCTCTGTACCAATACCATACAGTTTTTATCACTGTTCCTTTGTAATATTGCTGGCGATTCCCCCAGAAGTTCTTTTACTGCTAAGGATAGTTTTCGCCATTCTGAGTTTATTGTTATTCCAAATGAATTTGCAAATTGCTCTTTCTAACTCTATGAAGAACTGAGTTGGAATTTCATGGGGACTGCATTGAATCTGTAGATTGCTTTTGTCAAGATGGCCATTTTTACTATATTAATCCTGCCAATCCATGAGCATGGGAGATCTTTCCATCTTTTGAGATCTTCAACTTCTTTCTTCAGAGACTTGAAGTTCTTGTCATACAGATCTTTCACTTGGTTGGTTAGAACCACAGAGAAGTATTTTGTAGTATTTGTGACTGTTGTGAAGGGTGTCCTTTCAATTGTTAAAGAAGGCAGGCAGAGCATCAGCTTGGAAGGCAGAGTAGCTCATGTGAGGAGGC
Organism: Rattus rattus; assembly: GCF_011064425.1. NCBI lineage: Eukaryota > Metazoa > Chordata > Mammalia > Rodentia > Muridae > Rattus > Rattus rattus. The sequence goes on along the minus strand of NC_046171.1, from coordinate 30,077,145 downwards.
TCTCGAAAGAGAAAGCAGCTGCTTTTGTTTCTGGAAATTCACCTGCCAGGCCTTTAGTTCTTGCTCGTGATTCGGTGATTGCTAAGTCATAAATTTTTAATAGAATTTAGGGAAAATCTCTCTGATCCATTGATATATACCTAAGCCAAGAACATTTATATGTTTTTGTGTCTTCCTAGCTGGTGTGGAGTTCAAAGGCAGTATAAGATTTCCTGTCTCAAAACCTCCCCTAAGTATGAGGCTACCATCTGGAATCGATTGCATGGTAGGAATTGAACCTTAATACTGTCTTTTACTAGATTAGTGGTTCTCAATCTTTCTAACGCTATGACTCCCCAGCCATAAAATTATTTCATTGTTACTTCATAACTGTAATTCTGCTATGGTTATGAGTCATAATGTAAGCACCCATGGGTTGAGAACTGCTGTTCTACTGCCTTAAGCAGTCCTCAAAGTTTAGATATTTATCTATTAAACCCATTTTACTGTGGACCAGCCATGTGCCAGATACTATTACCAGTACTGAGGAAACGGGAATGAACAGGACTCAATCTCTATGGACACACTGTAGTGGAAGGCAGATTTACTCATGAGTTTACAGAAAAATAAAGATTATTTAAGATAACAGGCAGTGCCAGGCTCAAAGTAGAACAGGACATGGAAGAGTGTGTCTTAGTTCAGGTTTAATGACTGTGAGGTGACACCATGACCAAGGAAACTTTTATAAAAGAAAGCATTTACTTGGGGCCGGCTTACAGTTTCAGAGGTTTGGTCCGTTCTTGTCATTGCAGGGAGCATGGCAGCATCCAGACAGAAATGGTGCTGGGGAAGGAGCTGGGACTTCTACATCTTCATCCACGGGCAGCAGCAGGAGACTGTGTGCCACACTGAATGTAGCTTGAGCAAGGGAGAACTCAAAGCCTGCCTCCATAATGATACACTTCCTCCAACAAGGCCACGCCTACCCCCAAAGGCCACACCTCCTAATAGCACCACTCCCTATGGCCAAGCACTCAAGCACATGAGACAGTGAAGGGAAGCCCTCTGTGGGAGTCAGTGCTGAGATGACCTGTATGAGCATTGCTAGGCTGATGGCACCAAGGGCCATGTGGTGCTCAGGCATCAGTGGTGAGTGAGTGAGGGGAAAGGAGACAAAAGTAGCTGCTAAGAAAGGCAGGGTCCAGGTCTGGTGGGTCTTGAGAGTCATAGTGAGGCCTTTGACTTTGATTCCAATATTGAGAAGGGACACTGAGGTCTTCAGGCAATAAAATGACAGGCTATCATTTACATTTTTTAAAAGATCACATGGTAGAGAATGGAAAGTACAAAGGCAAACGTGGGGAGTGTGTAGGAGGCAGGTAAGGATAGAGAAGAAGGTGGCATGAACGTGGGCAGAAGCATCTGTAGCCAGAAGTCAGAATCAGAACCCCAGTCATTTGCTAGGGGAGATAATGTAGACACTGATACAATGAACGTGTCCAGGGTGAATCTCAGGCATTTGGCCAGAGTCACCAGGTGCTAGAACTGAAAAACAAAAACAAAAACAACCCAAAAAACTGGAAGAAGGGGTAGGGTTTGAAGGGATTGTGAGCTCTACTTTGCCTGTGTTGGTATGGAGACTCGTTAGATCTTCAGACCTGACCTGTTGAACAGGCAGAGAGGTCTACACTGGTGGCTCCTGAGTATGAGGCACCAGCACAAAGCTGGTGTGTGAGGCAGCAGAAATGAGTGAGTTGAGGACAGAGTCATGAATCCAGTTCTATCGTTGTGTCATAGACACAACAGAAGAACCAGAAGAACCGTGGGTGAAGGAAAAGGGTGATCTGGCAGGACCCAGGAGAAAGGGGTTCTGTATGCTGCAGAAGAGCTATCTGAGGGGGGAGGTCAGCTGTACCACGTGCTCCTGTGAGGCTAAGCAGAAAGAAGACAGAAATAATTACAGAACATGGCACATTATGATAACACAGGAGACATGTTGGAGGAGATCAGCCTCTGCAGGCTGGCATGGAACCCCATAGGAGAACTTTGGGACACAGGCCACACCTTCCTTCCAGGTTGACATGCTAATGTTTATTCTCTTGACTGATGATCCACTGTTTCTGTTAGTTTATCAGGGAGAGGAATTTGCCTGTCAGCCTTTCTTTTATCAATGATGAACCACAGGTGTGGTTAGCATAGCTGTTGATGCCGACTGATTTAATATGACGAATTTTCTACTTGGACTGTTTACGCTTTTCCTACGTTGAAAGGCAAAATAAAACAGGGTTCTTGTAGGTAGTTCCTCAGAGATATGAACTTCATGAATCATTTCGTGCTGTTGTGCGCTTAAGTGTCTTTGAAGCCAGTCATTCTAGATTTGGGTTTTGACTTCATCACTTGCTGCATGTGTAATTTTGGCTCCTCTATGTAACTCCTCAATGCTTCCATGAAATCTTCAATGAACTAGCTCTTACTGTAGGATTCGCTCATGCCGTGAGGCTTAAATAATACAATTTTTCTAATAGTTAGACCAGAGCTGTGAACTAGAATAAATGATGCTTATTATAATTACAACTGTTTAATCTATAATGATTTTAAAGTTTCTATTGGCTGAGGTTAATGAGCTGGCTCAGCCAGTAAGTATTTCACATTCAAACCTGAAAAAACCCAAGTTCAGTCTCCTCTAGGGATTGGCTATATTTAAAGGTGGGAGGAGAAAACAAAGTTGTCCTCTGCCCTCCACACACAACCTGTGGCTCACATGCCCTCCTCCTCCTGACACACATCACAAGTGCACAACAATAAGAAATCCATGAAAAAGTTTAAGGTGTAATGACTGAAATTTGAGCTGGGATGTTCCAGGTTAGCAATGATAAAATAGCATCCAAGAGAGAGAAACTCTGATGTCATTCGCCAATATCTACCCCTTGTTACCTCACCTCCATGTTACCCACAAGAGACAAGAGAATCTTCTATAGCTTGAATCTAAAAAATTTTCCTCAAGGCACATGTAATAATGCTTTCTCTCTGCTTAGAAACTTTAAGGTAAACCTAGTGGAAGGTTCCTCAGCCACTGGGGGTAATTCTGGAGTAGTAGAACTCTCCCTTTTGACCATGACTGTGAGGTGAATGAATTTACCCTGCCACGTATACCTGCCATGAGTAGTTACCTCAGCACAGTTCTAAAATCAAAAGGCACACTCCAATGGCTGACGCCTGAGCTGACAGAAAACTGACCAGCTGAAGCTGCCCCTGTGGGTGGCCATCTGAATCCTGGGCAACATTTTATAAATGCTGTGTTAGATTTCTCTTAGAGCCATATGTGGAAAAGTCAGATTTGACAGGTTCTGAGATTTTCCCTGACCAACCGAAACTGGTATCTCAGATCCCACATAGCTTCAGTTATATTTGATAGAGAGGAAGATAGCCTACCTGTTGGGCTTACCTGGGCTTCCGGGGGCTTATTTTTTGGTGACCCACCAGATGCTGGAGAGGGGGGAACCCTTTCTCTTGGCAGAGAAGGATGTTAATACTCGCTAGAAACAAACAACGTAAGGGTAGAAGAATGTTTGCTTTTTATTCTCTAGTAAAAATCGTGCAACCTTACTTCTGCTTCTGCTCTCTGGGTATCCAGGCATCATTGCGTGCTGGGCAAGGATGGGAAGAACCAAGTTTATTCAGACAAATGGGTTCCACAGGATCTTGGCCTGCATGAGTGCTGAGAGAAACATCCCTTTCTGAGAGGTTTTAATGAAACAGCTCTCTTTTGTTTGGGATAACAGGGCTATATAAACCTTGGGGAATGGGTAGGAATTTTTGAGGTGATTGTACATTATTGTCTGATACACAGGTGCTGGGAAATTTTCATTTGCACCGAGAGGGATTCCATCTGCTTGCTGGGCACGTCCTTAGAGGGAGAGAGTTAAACCTGTAGTTTGGCCACCAGGCTACATGACTTCCTCAAGGGTGGCAGAGGTGGGGGTTGTACAGTCTACATGCTCTGAAACATGCAGACCCAGAGCAAGGAAGACAAATCCTACTCCTGCTGGTCTCAGGATGAGATTTTTCAGGTATTGAACACATCTCTACCTCACTCTTGCTCTGGACTGGCTCCCCCAGTCACATGACTTTCTGGTCCAACAATCACGTGGTGCTTGCAATTCAAATAAGATAAAATCAACAACCAAGTAGCTGAAAGATGGTTTCTAGCTTGCAGTTAGAATGAAGTTTTGGGTTCCCCATGGTAAGTCCATACAGTATTACCAGAAGTAACTATAGGCTAATCTCAGTTGTTCTGAATAGCTCAAGTACTAGATTCTTTTCCTATCATATATACCTTGCTTCAATGGGGTCTTGTGACTTTTATGGCACTGGTCTTGGTTTTACCATATTGGATGGACAAGTGAGTGGAACTACACCAGGAAGTCTCTACATTGTTTATTTGTTGCAATTCATCTGTCATCAACAGAACCATCTAGATTGGTGCAAAATATTTGACTTTAAACAATGCTTTCACTTAAAATTGTTTTGAAAGCCAAACTTTCTTGTCCTATGTGTCTGGTCTGCATTTCTAATGTTAAGGTTTTTATTATTTTGGTTCTCTAAAGATAAAATAATATATATGATAAAATGTTTTCAATTCATTGTAATCAAAGGAATCTTTCTCTACATTATCTACCAAGTAAAGCTTCTCTCAAAGATCTTTCTTTGGGTGAGTTAGCCAACTTGTCAGAGTTTTATCTGAGAGTCAGTAAAAAGTATTAGTTAGCAAAGATGCTGTCCACTGAATCTGATTACCTAAGCTTGATCCCCAGAACCTACAAGGTAGAAGGAGAAAACCAATTCTTGCCTTTCTATTTCTGACTTCCACATGTCCCTTTCCATAATCTCACACAAATAACAACAAGTAAAAAATTATTTTATTTGAAAGTTTTGATATCAAAATGTAAGCAAAGGAGAAGTTAAAGTAGCCAATGTTCCCATTGTATAAAATAAGATGTGTTTTCAGGATCAGAATCCAGAATCGACTGTAGTAAAATGTTTCACAGTTGTTATGAATTCCTGCCCTACTGGCATGGCAGAACTGTGGTCCTCTCAAACTTTCAGCAGTTATGGCTTCTCAAAGGAGACCTGTGCAAGATTGGGAATGATACTGTCCAGTCATAGGGATGCTTAAGAGGTCCCACCTCTTCCCAAGGGGTTATCAGAAGTTAATGTTTGCTAGGGAATGGGAAGAGACTCTCCTTGGTGGCGTAACTTCCATGTAAGCTGCTCATAATCCTATAGGTAGCCCCTCAAGCAAGCTTCTATAAGTGAACCCGATAAAATTAAATGTTCAGCAATATAGTCTTGGGTGGAGCCATTTCTTTGTTGGTGCCCTATCTGGGGTTGAGCAGACATTTGTGTCTCCATGAGAAAAATTGATATAATAGTGTTTAACTAATGTAGGACTCTTGTATAACTGACAGGTAAACACACTGGGGAAAATCCTATAATCAAAAACAAACAAAACACTAAACAAAACACTAAAATCAAACCATGGTTTGATTTTAAAATCACTCTCGTTTAGAAGCCAAAGTGGTTTTACTTAATAAATACACAGTGTGATTATTTAATAAAACAATCCTATCACATCCTTTAAAACAAATGTTCACACATCCCAGATACACTGCCTTAGATGTAGCCATGTTGTGGTTTGCCCTGAAGCTATCTGTATTTTGATGCTAATTCCACTGCCCCAAGGACAGCTGCCTAGTCACATACTCAGGAATCAGGTGACTTCACCAGAACCTTCTCCCCATTGAATTTGTAAAGTACAGATGAGGGCAGGTACAGGATAGAAGGAGGCCTGTCATTGGATGAGAAGGAAGGATGGGGGGGAGAGAAGTTTGAAGGAAGGGGAGGAGAATGGAACAGAAAGGAAGAGACAGGAGGGAGAGAGAGAGAGAAGCCATGGCAGGAGAATGGAGGCTGACGTAAAGATTCCACTCTGTGTATCTACAGGTTGTGATTAATGTTCTCAAGGAATGGATGGTGCTGGGCTTTGTATGTTTAAGTGGGCAATTATATCTTATCAATTAGATCTAAGATTATTGTGTTGTGTGTTCTTTTATGTGAGGGTTTGAGTGTAGGAAAGTGTGCGGTGGCAGGAGAAACTGGGCCGCCACGCAAATTTGAGATGTGTTTCCACCCAGATATCTAGCAGATATCTTGGGGCACCACGGTGTGGGCCCAGCAAGGTAAAAGACAACCATGCTTTTTTTATTCTTATATTTTTACAACAACATAGCCACCCATGATCCATTGAGTTTTCTTGCTTTCCTAAATGACTTTAACCAAAAAAAAAAAAAAAAAAAAAAAAAAAAAAAAAAAATCAGGAACAGTCACATCTGAGTTCTGATGCACAGAAAAGTGCAGGAATGCTTTTTCCTGAGCAGTTCAATGATGTTGCCATCAGTAACAGACTAGCAAAGCAGAAAGTCCAGGCTGAGATAACAGTCTACAACGGATGGGGTCAGCGAGCCCAAGGGAAAGAGCCTTCTTCTCCTCCGAAATATTGGAGCAAAATGAACCCTTCAGTCAAATGTCCCCTGAAGGGTAGGGATGGAGGGAAATCAAACCCACTGAGCACCAGATGATATCACTGAGTCTTTTAAAGTTGCAAAAGCAACAGCCCCTGTCTAAGGAATTCATGGCTCTATATAGTTGTCTTATCTGTAGAAGTTTTCCGTTGGCGATAAGGCTAAAACTTCCGAAGGGTAAATATCTCCCCATCTAATTAAATGCTCTTGCAGGAGTGGGCCAGAAAGTTTTGACTCAGCGTTGTCTCCAGTGTTTACTCTAGTTTTCCACTCTGTGTCTACGCTTAGATTACAATGAAGAGCGAACTTAGTTGATGGTTAGAAGTTAGGAATATGGATCAAACTGTCATCATTCTTCCCCTACGCCTGCCGAATGGATTTCCCACATTAAGTTGTCTGCTATCTTTGACAATTCTCTCTTTTAATTAAAAAGGAGCCTGATAGGCAAAATCCTGGGCACACAAAGTTGTTCTGTGATTCACTCACCCATTTGTATGCATGTGCGACCTATTTAGCTTTTAAAATCTCATTTAATGCCAAAAAAAAACTACATTGGAAAATTCAAACAAAAGCTCCCAGGGAGCCCCGTAATGAGACTGGTTTGATTATGCCAGTGATTAGGCCATTTCCTCTCCCAGTAATTTCATTTAGAACAGTAGTCATTTTAAAAACAAGTAGATGGCTTTATTGCTTTGCTCGTTTGCTAGGAAGCTGGCAAGTAGCCAGCCATCTGTGAAACTGCAATTATTACCATTACTTAAAATGTATTGGACCTCTTCAGGTACCATCGAAATAATTCCTGCCTACAGAAACATGACCAAGGAAGGCAAGAAGACAAATACCAAATACGTTTGATCACCCCATGCTTCAATCCCAAGCCTGAAATCCCAGTAATTGTATTTGTGCTTGTTGCTTGAAAAATGAGAGTGGCTTAGGTTATGGTCTACTTTTTGGGCTTTAGGAGTTGACTTCTTTCCCAGGTGGAGCATACATTCATTTACACACAAATTCATTCATCATTCTACACATCTTATGCCTAGCGGTGTGTCCATTGATGATGTTTGTGATGTTGCTCAATGGGACTCTCCTCTCTTCTCCACCACTCCTGACCACAGGTACTTAAATAGCCCAGGCTGCAGGTGCTCTCCACAATCCCTGACAGAAACTAGGGTTTGCATTCAGAAGCAATATTAAGTGCTTTTTCCAACAGCAGTAGGATGTTTTATAGTGGTTATGGATCTCCATGCAGAGGTAAGACCTGGCTGTTGGTCTCCTGAACTTTCAGCAGCCATCATTACTAACAGAAGACTTGCACAAGACCGGGAACACTACTGGGAACTCAGTAAGCACTTATGGTCCTGGGCAGCAATATCCTTGTTCTGACTCAGGGCCATCTAATGGCAAGAAGACATGGCTACGTGCTGTCTTGCCAGCTAGCCATGGGTAGGGATGAACCATTCATGTAGTTTATGTCTTTAAAGTCAGGGTGACTATATTTCCACACTGATTGGCACAGAGCAGAGCTGTACCTGTTGTCTGTGTATAATTATCAATGTCTGCCTTGGTACTGGAAGTGTTAATGAACCATATGATGATTCACACACTCAGCCTACTTTCACTCTTACAGATTTTGTCTATAGGTGATTCATTTTAACTTGCATCATCAGTTTGAGATGAGTTCAGGAAGACTAATTTTCAATATATGTGTGTGTGTGTGTATGTATGTATGTATTTATCTTTCCTATTGTGGAATTATTTTTCAGTTTGTGAGATTCGATGAACAAGCCCTTCGCTCATTCAGATGGATGCTGCTAATTCTGTAGCCTATTCCAGGATATCTGCTTCCTTTGATCATTTGTAGGCCTTGTTTATCAAGATGTTATCATGTTTGGAGGAGACATGGTTAGCTGTCTGAAGAGTGACATTCAGTATCTTGTTCTCTCAGGTCACAATCCAGGACACCTGGATGGAGCAGAGATTTCCTGCTGTAGTAGATAATTTTTTTTAAATAAACAGTTTTAATCCCATAGAGAATAAAGGGCTAACATCTTTCATAGATGGCCCCTAGTGAGCCCTTTAGTTGCAGAAATGAGAGGTGGGGGGGACTATCAATAAAAAAATGAGTAATAAAAAGCACAATTCAGAATGTTTGATATAAATGTAAAATGGTATTTGAAAGGAAAGAATTTGGTTGTCTCGTACCTCAGCTCTGAGCCTGAAGGTCTTTGTAAGTGATTTTTTTTTAAGTCCCCTAGAAGCAGGAACTTGAGTGTATATGTTGATTTTTTTCCTCCAATTCCAAGAACAGGAGTTTTATAAGATTTAAAAAAAGTTAAGAGAATAAAGACAGGCAACATTTTGTAACAGAATTGCTTGTGTTTGTACTTCGTATTTGTGGTTTTGAAGATAGATTATAACAAAATAAGATGGACAAATGGCTTCCATATGCTGGGTATTTTGCTGGGCACCGAACTATTAATTGGATTTTTACATATTGGTTGGGCTATTACATCACATATTACCATTCATTTTCTTGTGGGACATGGAGAAAATCTAATCAATGACAGCTGTCTTGGGAATTTTAGAGTTATTTTGCTTTCCTTTTTACTAATTGTTATCAAATTCAAATGCTTCCTCACCTTCCTGTTGCCTGAGCTCATGAGTATTTAGGAAATCAGGTTCTCTCTCTAAAGAAAACGATAACTCATTAGAGAAGCAGGTGTAACCTAACATACACCTTGATTTTCTACTAGAATTTGTCCACAATCTTTTGAAATTCTTGACCTCTGGGCTGGGCTGGGGTTCAACTTCGTTTCATCTTTGATCAAAGAGCTTGCTAAATAAAATGAAATAGTATTTCAGAGAAACATTTACAAGGAAAAGTATTTTTTTGAAGCAAATTATTTATGTTAACTACCCGATGTTAATTTACACTTTGTAAAGTATTTTACAAAGCACTTGATGTGAGGTTGGTCATGTTTGCTGGAAAATCATTGAAAAATATTGTGACATTCCTATCCCCTTCAGGGCTATCAATCCTTTCCCAAACTCTTCCATAAAGGTTCTCAAGCTCCATTCAATGTTTGGCTGTGGGTCTCTGCATCAATTTGAGTCAGTTTCTGGGTAGAGCCTCTCTGAGAATGGTCACACTAGAATCTTGTCTGCGAGCATAGTAAGATATCATTAACAGTGTCAGGGATTGGTGCTTGCCCATGGGATGGGTCTTCAATTATTGCTTAGTCATTCCCACAGTCTCTGTGCCATCCCTGTCCCTGCAATTCTAAGACCAAGAGAATCAACCTGAATTATTGGGGGCTTTCAAAGATGAACTACCAAGCAAAGATGAGACACAGGTTGAATCTTTCATCCCACCCCAGCACATATGTAACAGAGGTGCAGCTTCATGTAGGGTCCAAAAACCTGGAACAGGAGGTATCCCTGCTGTGGAATACATTCTTCTTGCTGGGCTGCCTTGTCTGACCCCAGTGGGAAAGGATGCATCTAGCCCCTCAGATACTTGATGTGCCAGGATGGGGGATACCCATGTTTTGGCCTCCACCCGCTCAGAGGAGAAGGGAAGGGACTGTGGAAGGGGGACTTAGAGGAGGAAGCAATCTGTATGTAAAGTGAATGTGAATATATAGCTCAGACACACAGTCGCCCTGATTTATTTATTTTTAAAGGACAGATTGTGAACATAACTGACAAGGATGTACAAAGTAAATACATGTACTGTCTACTCTGGATTCTTCATGGGTAGGTTGAAAGCAGTTACCTGGGGAGAGGTAAGTGTTAGGTTCTCTATAAGCTATGAGCAGGAATCTGGATACTCTAGACTCACAGATGTCCTAGTCTGGGAGAATGCTCCTGGACTCAGTATTTTCTTCTTCATAAGAGGCCATTTCTTAGGAGTAGCTTTCCACTATCCCACATAAGTTGTCCTCGTGGACTTGAAAGTTGTATCCCCCACAGCCTTCTTTAGTATCCTAAATTCAATGACCAATGTGTCTAATTTGACTTTTTGAAACTGTAGTTCAGAGACTCCTCTGTTCCCAATTTGTAACTATTTTCCTTTTTGTTTCAGACTTGTGCTTGTTTCTCTGCTGTTTTTGCTATTTCCAGCATCTCGAGGGAGCTGGGATCATGGCTGCTACAGTGCAGACAAACACACGAGACAGCCAGCCGTGTGGTGCTTTCGTAAAGCATTTACTTTTATTTGAAAACATCATACAGGTGTTACATTGCCACAGCCAGTCCATGGGGGGGAACATGCAAATAAAAAAGGTAGATCGCTTGTTCAGATTCCCAGTGTAAAGTTCTTTTCTTTTCTTTTCTTTTTGAAAAATTTGGTTCCATTGCGGTGTCAGGATTAGTGTGCTTCGTTATGTGGTGTGAAGATAAACTTCTACCCATGGGGTAAAATCCGTGCTGATTGCTAGCTGGGGACTACTAAATGGTTACAAATCAAAAATAAATGCCAAACAAACGATACTACAAGCTTGTCAGAAGGTTAATAGCACAAGTTAGCAATACCTAAACTAAACATTGAAATATTTTCATGGGACACAGTGGTGTGAAGTTGTCCATTTCTTGGTCTACCCGGATAGGTGTTCAAAGCTGTGAGGAGGTCTAACCAGAGCAAGTCTCCATTGAGAAAGTGAACCACTCATCTCTGGTAGCGTTTAAGAGAGCTATTATTTGCTTCTTATCAACTTCATACAGAGGACCGTTCTCACCGATTGAGGAGAAAAGAGTGGTAGATTAAAATGCCAAAATTCTTGCTGGTGACTACTGAAGTTACAAATCTCAGAACCTAAAACTGTTACAGTTAATATTAACCTATTCCCACTTCCCGCCCCATTCTCAAACCACCAATGCTTTCAGGCTGAAAACATTGTTCTTTGCAACGTTTTGTCCTTTTTCCCTTAAGGGTCAATCCTAAACTCCTAGTCTTGGATGAGCCCATGTTACCAGCTTTATGAATGGAGACAAACCAACACAGGTACACTAATGTCTGATCACAAAGACATCAGATAACAAACAGAATACAGTGAGTTCATCCTGATATTCACACTTGGTTTCCATACAATGGAGTCAATTAAAACATCCTATAAAATGGTCCAGACGGCCACCGTCAGCCATCGATTAATTGCAAACCTTTTCAAAATGTTAACTTTAAAACTATTCCCAGTCTACTGAATGGACTTGGAAATGATTTCAGCCGTTTGTTTCTCGTTAGAGTTTACAGAGTGTCTACAAATGAGTGTCATAAAAATGAATCCAAAAGACAAAGACATTTGGCTTAAAATAAATACTAAAAATGCAACAAATCAAGTAAATTATGCAAACCAAAGGAATGTAAACAAAAATAAAACCACAGTCATTAAAGGTCTTCAGATCTGAATGGACAAAATACTCAGAGAAAGGTATTTAATTGGCTTAAAAGGTAGCAGAGAGCAGATGTTGGCAAGGTTATTATGATGTAATGTGTAACTTTAGCACAAACCTTTCTCTCCCATGCCCACCCCATCCCAATAAAGAAAACCTATTTCCAAAGGGGCTGAATGTGAAACCTGCATACCAGGGAACAGTTTTATTTTCTATCTCCTAGGTCAGGACTAAATAATTTAGAGGGGAAAGTTATATTTTCCAGTGGGGGAAAAGTTAAAGCTGAGTGACAGCCTTCAAGCACATTACTTATTTAGTGAATGTGTTGTTCTCATGAGACTTATCAAAGTAGATCATGTGACTCCTCACAGAAGAAGACAGAGCAAAGAGGCCAAGGGCCTGCTGGTAGAGAGCCTGGGAGCTTCTGCCTGCCACGTTTAGGACTTGTTAGGGTCCCATTACAATCTGGTCTTACTTTATGAGACACCCTGCCCCCCCCCAAGTGTTTTGTTTTGCTTGTTTGCTTAAAATAGGTTGACTTCAATTGGCTCAGATTCCATAAACATTTATACAAACCCTGCAACTCTATCAAGGATCCATTTGAATGGTATTGAAGCCAGCCAAGTTACAGAGAACGTCCCCTCTGACACATGACATTTTTTCTACATTCTAAAGGTCCGTGGTGTTTAATTTTCTGTGTTTGGAGCAGGGGGTGTGTTGGAGAGACATTCTTGAAGACAACGGAACTGACTAACCTAGTGATGTATCAAGCTTTATAGGAATACTGTAGCATTCTTTGTGAGTAGAGCTGCTTTTCCTTATATTCTGCCATTAGGTGGGTATTGGGTATGACCAAATTGCCAGACTCTTCGATGGTGATGCCTTCAATGACTAAGTGACCAGAGCATAAACTACTGACAGATATTTCTCCAGACTAGTACCTTGACTCCAAGAGGTGTCACGAACAGTGAGACTCCACAATGAAGACAATGTCCATGTTGGCATACTTCCAGAAAGGTACTTTAGGTACTATACTAAGAGGGTGGAGGCCATGGCTTTTCCAGTGCCTTGATTAATTTCCATGACATCATTAAGAAAAAAAAGTGAAAATAAAAACTAATTTTTGAGGAGAGCAATATAGGGAAAGACAGAAAAGGAAATTAAAAATGTAGAACCCTAAACATAATCCACATTTCTAGGTTTCTTTAAGCCACAAAAAAGGGACAGTCCCTATTATGTAGTCACAGGGCTTGATTAGATGAATCTCTTGGGCCAACAGAAAGCCATTGGCCTGGAATAAGCAGAAAATGAAATATAAACTGGTTAAAATGTTTGTTTTTATATCTATTCCTAGAATAGAGAATTATATGGTCAGTTTCCCCTCCCCACAAGGGTCACAGCACAAAATCCCCCATTGAACAGGAAATCCAACAGGTGACAGAGGAAACTATTTGTCACAAGGTCACCAGGATGGGCAAACTTCTGTGGCATGCATCACTCATCTATCTGTGCAAAGCGAACAAACAAACAAACAAACAAACAAAAAGTATGATTCTTAAAAAGTGACTTGCCATAGAAAAGTGGGATTTATGTTAAGCAGGTGAGGGTCTGGCAATAATTCCCATCAAGAATAAAAAAAACCTCCTGAAAGTCGGTGTAATAACAGTAACAATTGATAATAAAGATCATAGTAACAATGATACTTGGTTTTGATTCAAAATTTTTCACAGTAATCAATGGAGGGATGGGGGCTGGATCGGGATACACACTACCAAAGCCTCTCTCTGGGTCAGGTGGATTGAAGCCTGTGTCTCCAGTGGTCTCCAGCTTCTTCCTTTAAAGGAGCATCAGCTACCTTGCAGTCCACCTGTGAAACTGTACCTCCTAAATACCTTTCTCTATGTACAAGACAGAGATGATGAGCAAACACACAGCCTCTGAGTTGTCCTCAGTGGGCAGGGCAGGTCTCTCCCTAGGCGACACGAACATGAGGCTCTTCTTCTGTTTCCTGGCCCAGGCTGGTGTAGGTGACTGAAGGCTCTACCTGAGCCGTGCTGGGTAAGTCCGAGACAGGTCCTGAAGGGTTACGGAACTGCTTGTACACTCGGGGATCCTGGGCTATGTACGTGGAGGTGGAGGAATACAGCACCAGCCCGATGAGGATGGTGAAGAAAGACAGGAGGTAAAGACCTGAAAACTGAAACACAACAGCAAGGTGATTTAATAGCAAAGTGTAGCCACCGACAGGCTAATGATATCCAGGGTCGGAGACGCTGCCTAGCGGAGGAACACGCAACTTGATAAGGTAGCTGATTTTCTTGATGGAAAGTGAATGTTCTCCTAAACTGGCTTTGTCTTATTGATTTTCTTTGTCTTTGTTTTTTCTAGGCCTCGTGGCTAATGAGAGGAACATTTAGCTAATTTTTCCTAAAGTACCCATCTGAGTACCCAAATTACTTGGGAAGGCTAGTTAAGCACAACTTAGAATACATCAAATTCAAAGCAAAAAAAAAAAAATCTCCAACATCACTCGGTAAAGTTGGTTGCCTATGGCCTCATTAAACCTAGAAGAAATATAGATATTTCACTGACGACCGTAAGGAAGCTACCGGCAAAGACACTTCACTGACGACAGCGGCAGGGCACCCTGCTTCACATTAATTCGATGCAGACATGATTTGTCTCCCCAGTAAGGACTATTATTGACCTCAGTGACTATTGCTGCAAGCTAAGATTATCCTTGGGCAGGAAGAATCCCCGAAATACAGCATTGCTCCACTAGTCATCAAAAAGCAAACCAATCAGGATCGAATGCACTGTGTTATTCTTCCTAAGCCATTCGATTGACAGTTCAGAGGGGTTTTCCTTCTGTTGTTGTTTGTTTTGTTGTTTTGCTGTGTGTGCTGGAAGAGGGGTTGATATAGGTTTATAACATCAAGAAGGCTTTTGCAAAGTCATGATCTTGGACTTTCTTCGGGAGATATGTTGGGTAGTTTATCAGAGGAGAATAAGGTTAGAAGGCAATAATTGCCAATTTTCTTGTTTTACTCACTCACCCCTTCGTGGTTTCAAACAATGTCTTCTGTGCCTAAGACATGCAGCTACATATCGAAGAACTAGAACTGTAAAAATAAACCTAGCTCTTACCATCAAGGACTTGATAGGCCGTGGAGAAACAGAAGTACGCACAGATCAAAACAATACAATACAATTAGGACACACCAAACCTCATTTTACTTCATTGCTATCAGCCCAGTTGTAGAGAGAATCTGCTGTGGAAGCTTCACTTGTCAATAAAAATGCCTATAGTCAATGCGGAAATAGGAGGTGGGAGTTCTGGTGGGAAGAGAGAGGATTCTGGAATAGAGATGGATGTAGGAAAGGAGATTGGACCCCAACGATGATGAAGATGCTCACATGAAACTGAGGACCAGGTAACCAGCTACGTGCCATGAGTTAGAATAGAATAAATGGGCAACTGGAGTTATGAGGTAGTTGGGGAACAAGCCAAGGGATTAGCCTAGGAATTTATTCATGTTTAAGAAGTCTCAGAGTCATTAGTTTGGGAGCAAAGAGGATGAGTGGACAAACACAGTTCCAGATGGCTCCAACTCCACCTAGTCTTGGCCACTGTGGCAGTTTGAGTGAGAATGCCCCCCATATATTTGAATACCTGGTCCCCAATTTGTGAAGGATTAAGAGGTGTGGCCTTCTTGGAGGAAGTATGTCCGGGGGACCAGGCTTTGAGGCTTTAAAAGCTCACCACAATCACAGCTCTGTTTGCTTCATAGTGGTCTGAAGATGTGAGAGTTCCCAGCTACTGCTCCAGGGCCATGTCTGCCTGCCTGCTCCCATCCTTCCCACCACGATGATCATGGACTCACTCTCTAAAACTGTAAGTCTCAAATACATGCTTTCTCCTGTATGTTGCCTTGGCCGGGTATCTTATCACAGTATCTTAGCTCATCCTTTAGAACAGCTATTTTCAACCTGTGGTTTGTAACCCACTTGGTACTTGAAGACCCTTTCACAGGGGTCAACTACAAATCCTGCCTATCTGATATTTACATTGTGTTTCACAACAGTAGCAAAATTACAGTTATGATGTAGCAACAAAAGTAGTTTTATGGTTGATGTTCACCAGGACATGAGGAACTGTGTTAAAGGATCCCAGCATTAGGAAGGTTGAGAACCACTCTTCTAGAAGCAGCAGGTGGTAAACAGAGAAAGATGCACTGGAAAAGCAGAAGACAGGAAAGCGATCCAGAGAGCTTGAAGGTAAGTTACACTGTGTAAATGAGTTGGTTCAGCCGAGGGAAAGGCAATTTTAGAAATGACACAGAAAAAAAACAATGCCCTTGTGGCTAAACATCTCACTACACTGTACCTTCTCACCATCTTTTTTTTTTTTTTGTCTGCAGGACCAAGGTACCTAAGACTAAAGGCTGTTTTCTGATTTTCTTCCTACAGCACTCTCCTCTCTGTTCCCCAATCCCTTTTTTTCTCTTCCTGTCAGATGACAACACTTCTGAATGTGGATTTATATACTAGACCCAACTTGGAGCAGATCCACTTAATTAGGTTGAAATAATTAATTAGGTGTTCCTTAGTGAAAATAAATGTGCCTTTCTTCTCTGAGTCACAATTTTTAAAAATCAGGGAAAGAAGATGAGCATCCCAGCACTGTTTTTCACGATCCCAGGAAGCTAGTTCATCTCCAGACACACCTCCTGAAATCCACATCCTTTATCTGGCCCTTAGCACACACATCATGGCTTTACTCCTAACATCATCATTGTTTTTAATGTTTTATGAATGACTCTTGATACTCTGCTCGTAGGCTTTTGTTTCAAGCAAAGACCATTCTGTGGCCTTAGGTACTTCACTGCTCTTGCTGGATCTGTAAACAGGGGGGCCAACAAAGGCACTTTGCAGTTACCACTGTCTTCTAACCCTCAAACTAGAGGCAAGTCTTAGCTCTAACTCTTCCTAGATGTGATTCTTGGTAAACTTTTTGTAGTTTCCAGGTCCAAGTTTCCACATCAACGAATGCCTGTACTGTGCACAATCCCTCTAAAGATCAAATTAGATAAAACATGTGAAGTACTTGGAACAGCCACCTTGCCACAGACATGCAATTCATATTAGGTTCATTGCCACTGTTATAGCCTATTCATTTATATGATTGTGGAATAAATCTACAACTGGGTATTTTCTTGGGAATAGCTTCAGTATGACAGCACTTAGTGTATTTCCAATTCATTTCTACTTTATATATAATTCACTCTAATTTTTTCTCAAAAGATGAATAGCATGTAACTCCATACAACAGGATCATCTTGGAAGTTACTCAAGAGGTTTTATTAATACACAGTAGATAGAGTTTTCATTTCTCCCAAAAAGGAATAGCCTGGCAAACATTGGTATTAATCACAATAAATACTGGATATCATACATGGTGACAGAAACATTTGACTTATTTTTCAAAAGGCAAGATGTTTCATTTTCTCCTGTCATTTTTTAGCTTTCTTAAAAAAAAAAAGAGAGAATTCTGATGAGGTCCACTGTTCTGGATGTCACATTTACAGAATATTTGTTTCAAAAGCCAATCAGGCAAACAAAACTTCTGTGTGATCTAGTGTACCTAACTTACTAATTGCAGAATTGTATGTACTTTCCGTCCTATAAGCACGGAGAACAGGACTGTTCCTGGGACTGAGTGAGGTGAGAGCTTCGTACACTTTAGCCAAGGTGCCTCTCAGGGAGAAGCTTGCCTCCACTGAGAAACAAGAACTGTGGATCCTCTGATGAGAGGCTCTGTCTGAATCTGGTTTGTTACCACTGGTCTGTGCCAATAGTTTTTTGAGCCAAGGAAACCAAATAGGCCTTGTTCCAGAGAATTATAAACACAAACATATTGGTGTGGGACTGCCTAATTTTGCTACTGCATTAAACTGAAAAAAATTCGTTATTATTAGTCTTATTAAAATATGAACGTTTGACTTTGGGCTTACTAACTGGAATAGATGACAGTTGATAGACAAGCATTTTCCAAACACTTTCCAACCCCCAAGTTTATCCTGTTGTGTCTCACCTTTTCATCTCTCTTTCTTTTGTCTTACTTTTTGTTAGAAAAGCAAAAGATCTAACTCATGCTAGTTAGATATCACAATACTCCTTTCTTCTATAAACACCTTGAAAGATACCAAACGTTCAACACTCCTCACTATCTTCTGAAGTTCACCAGGATCAGATGTTTCTAGAGAGTACAAATACTTCCTCCTAATGCCCTCCAACTATTCTTTCATTGGGTAATTCAAACCCGAAATCCATTCTAATATAATCAGGGCAGAAAGGAAAGGGGCTTAGTTAGAATGCCAAATGGATTGTCTATCCAAATTGAAAAACCAAGGTGATATTAAGATTTGCTATTCATAAAATGATTTATTCTCTAGGAATCCTTAGTCATTTGAAAGGAGTGAAGTGGCCTTGAGGTTCTCATCCTCTCTGGATACCTAACATTATCATCCCTGACAAGCCTTTTGTCTTCACCGTAGTTCCTGTTTGGTTTATGAAGCCTTCAGTTTGGTTTGCAAGACCAATTCATTTGATTTAGTTGGTAAAGCCAATCCCAATAAAGTTACTTTACAGGCAAATGTCCTCCCCTGTGGGTAATTTCACACATGAGTGCAGCAACAGAGAACTAAAAATGGATTTCTGCCATTATCTTTTATATGACAAACAGACATTTCCACTTGGCTTGATGAATTGATAGAGAGCCTTGTTCATGATTCCCATTTCCAAGAGTCCAATAAAAAGACTATAATAGTTTAGGGGCTTACTCTGAGGGAGTATTTAATTACACTCTTAGCTTAAACCAAGGCTGCTCAGAGGCTCATTTATGTAGCTTTCCCATGAACCCTTGTTATTATCCCATCCCCCAGTCAAGACAGGATAACATTTGTGTGGGAGATACATTGAGCAGTTGCCCTCACATCACTGGAGTTCGTGCAGCACAACACATCTCTTTCCCTCAGTACAATGATGCACCCAGGGCTGGAGTAATTTAGAAGGAGACCATCTGTGCAAACCTTCAAAGTCTATTTTGTTTGTAGATATGTGTGGCAGGCCACACGTCCCAAAGATCACCTGTCCCATTTCAGGGGAATCAAGGGATCGACACAGAAGTGCTGCTACTCATTACTTGACCTGCTAATCCACTGGCAGAAGTCTTAGTTTCAGGAGAAGCAAGCTCTCCTCAGGGAATAGAACAATGGTCACACTGAACTGGAAATTGAGATTGTCACATGGCCACCTTGTACTCCTACTTTTGAATCAACAGGAAAGGAAGGGAGTTGGGCTGGCTCAGAGATTAATCCTGATTGCTGAGAAACCTAAACCCAGAGGCAGGGTGGAATTTTTCTGGGATATAGGTCACCATGGAGAGCACTTTAATCCTTTAAAGTCAATGAAACACTATAACAACCCCATCTATGCAGGACTTCAGTGACTCAACCCATTCTGGAATGAGGCATATGAAGGTTAAAGATGATGACCCGCTGATGAACAATACAGCCGCAGAAGCTAGACGGGAACAGATTATCACCCAGAGCCCTAGGAGAGTACACAGCTCCCTTGAACCTAATCTTTGGTCAGTTTAGACCCCTGGCATCCAAACCGTGAGAGAGTTGAGTTTCTGTTGTTTGAAGCCACCACATTCGTGGTTGTCTATTTCAGTGACTGTATGAAATGAAGAGGGTCGGTAATTAGTCATCCACTCAATTATTAAACATAATTCCTACCTATATTCATTCTATAAAGATTTTGCACTATTTACTTTAGAGCCTTCCTCTAGCCTGAAAATATTCCAGGAAAATGGCAGTCAGAGAACAACAAAGGCTGCTGAATTAGGCATGCAGATCTTAGTAGACAAAACTGCAGTCAGCTGCTTCTAAAGTATTTTTTGTGTACTTCCTCAAGTCCACCAGAGGAGAATGGATAACCATAAATGCCCTGATGCTGTGGAAATGCCACATACTGGAAGGTTTAGCAGTGACATATGACGTGGTGCCTGGAGACCCTTGACTAGAGTTTGTTCTCCCTCATCTACTTGGCATCTAACTGCTTAGTGGACTGTATTACAGTCAATTCCTCTTCATTCTCTGTGCTCAAGTTTGTAGGCACAATACACATGGCTACCAAAGAATGAGAGGACTCAGCTTTCATTTAACATCTGTATGAATTATTGATAAATACGGAAGCCATTCTTCATTAACTCATAGAAATGAGCTAGGACTAAGAGATATCATGATGATGGCTGGAGGAGCAGAGCTCTTGACAAACTGACACATCGCTTTCTTCCTTCAGCTGCACCGGGATTCTGTCTTCCCTTGCTTTCCTGTGTCTGATAGTAGCAGGAAGGACAGGAGAATGAAATAAATGGATGAGTAATTTATGAGGAAATAAAATTTTTGGCATGAAGCTGTCAAGGAACAAATATAGTCATGTATAGGCTCTGGGTGTCAGTTCTGGGTGCAGAAGCTTGGATCATGTCAATAAAATCTTACAGGGCCATAATTATTGAATCGCATAGCACTGTGAAATCTTTGAAATCTCTTGAGTACTGTAATAATGTGAGATATTGAATAACGCTGGCAGGATTGTTGCCTTTTAAATTAAGCTTTGGAACTATTATGAAAATAGAATTACTTAATTTCTTAAGACAAAAATTCAAGTGGAATTATATGTTCTGCTACTAATAGTATTAAACATTTTTCTCTTAGAATCTATAGGTATCTTCTAAATTTGACATCTATGAGCAATATATACATAACCATTTGTTTCTTTTTCTTTCTGTCTCATCTGTCTCTGTGTCTCTATGTCTCTATGTCTCTGTGTGTCTGTCTGTATGTCTGTGTGTCTGTCTGTCTGTCTCTGATAGATATGGGAATGACAATGTGTGTAAAAAAGGACCTTTACTGCAGAATTAGCCTATGTGGATAATGTCTCTCTTTTTAATGTGTGCATGTGATTATTGCTTGGTATCATAGCTCGTGGGCTGCACTATCAGTATGAAGTCAGTTTAGAATGCTTTCCCTGTCTCCGCATGCTCTGGCTTCCTTAACGGTTCATTACTTGGTGTAAGATACAACTTCAATGCTTCCTCCCTCCCATCGTAGCTCAGGGTGGCTGCTTCACACTGGTTCTCCTTCATTCCTTTACATAAAAGGAAACCCGTAAATGATTAAGCTCAAGACATCTCTCTCTATCCTTATTACAAAGCAACATGCCTTAGATGCCACGAAGGAAGCAAGCACAGGGCAGACACTCAATGTATCCCAAAAGGGGATGAAAATAATGTCCAATAGCTTTGAAAAGAGGTGGGCATGGTTAGAACACAAGAAACTCTGTAACAGCTTCTGCATTTTTTTTTTTTACTTTTTAGAGTCCTTATTAATAACACATTTTGCAGGGGAAATAATTGGATCCCGATGCTGAAGGATTGTACCACTTCATTGACTCCTCACAATTACTCTTAGGAAGTGAAACAGTTCATTTTTCCTATTTCTACTAAGGGAAATAGCTTCTGGTCAAGGCTGTTATAACAGCAGCAAATCACAAAGTTCTTTGTGTGCTTTAAACAGAATCTCCTCACATTGCTCATCTAATCTCAAGCTCTGAACTTCCTTCTGCTTCTGAAGTACTGGGCTTACTGTCACCTGTCACTATGTCCAGTAACATACCAGACACTCTTCCCCAGAGATCTGTGCTTTAATGCAGAGAGGTCTGTGACCTGGATGGAAGACTTGACCCTTATTGTCACTGCCACCAAACTAACATTCAGCATTTACTTAAACAGTAATGTAAGCCACATGTTACAGTATTCTTAGCAGTATTTGAGATTTCCACCAGTATAACGGTGATATGTTCCTATCACAGATCTCCTCAATTATTGCTTCTTCTCACTACTGCTTGATGGTAATCTTTATTAGATCTCTGTCTAGATGTCATGGTTAATATGTTATTATATTGTCATATTTGAAAATACTTTGGCAAATGTAGCCGTACACACCTTTAACCACAGCATTTGGGAAGCTACTTATGTGGATCCATTTACAGGTTCACTGTGAAGCTTAGGTCTCTCGGTACATGGGGTAGAGTCAGACCACGCACTTTGGTGATAAGCACACCTCCATGTCCTCTCAGGGGACAACTAGCTGTTATTGTCTGCGATGTGCAGTCTAAATGCAAGCTTTTCTTTGATTTCATCTACAATACCTCTGACCTGGCTGTTTTCCCTTACAGTTTGTTCTGGGGTGATGAGTTTGAAATATATGGTATGGCGTTTATAATGGACTCGCATAGAAGGAACTTTGGCCTCTCTCTGTCATTGTGGGAGTGCTTTAGAATCTGTCCCCAACTTTTCTATTCCTTTCACAGTATTTGGTAAATAGAAAATTTTAATGTGGTAGAAAATGGATGTTTGTTCGCTAAACCTATTTCCTTTTCGTATTACATAGATGGCTTGACTACATTTCTCAACTTCCGTGATGTGAAGGCTAAGGGGATGAATTCTGACCAGTAGGCTTGGGAGGAGGTTTTAGACACTTATGAGTTGCACACCTATATATGTCACCAGTCTATCTTACAAGAGACACTTACCGAAGGCCTAACTCACATGTCAATAAACTTCTGATACCTACGAAATATTTCTCATTTTATTATTTTGAGTGTATGGATACACCACATGGATAAAGTGCCCTTAGAAGCAAGAAGACAGCATTAAATCCCCTGGGACTGGGGTTACAGACAGTTAAGGGATGCCATGAGGATGCTGTGAATTATTAAATCTGGATCCCCTGGATCCCCAGTCAGCGCTCTTAACCACTGGGACATTTTCCAGCTTCTAGCTGGCAAATAAAATCAACATGGCTACTCTGCAAAAAGAAACATGGGTGGTATAAAGAGGCCAGACCTGTGCCTCTGCAGAACTTCCTAAGAACAGGTGTGTGGGTCACAGTCATAATTTTTGATCCTTGCACTAGAGGATGGGTTGTGATAAATGAAGCCTGGGCACCTGAGTAGCTGCATGTGAAACCTAATGCTTAAAGCCAATGACACTCACCCCAACTCATCCCACAAGAACAAAATCTCAGGACAGGCTGTGCTGGGGACAGCCAGGCATGAGAAAGCAAGTTATAATGCCTAATCTATCACCTTGATGATCTATGGGCATTGCCTTTGGCCTGGGATATAATTTTTTTCAATTGTGTACTCATCTGACATGGTCTTAAAGTACCCAAGACAGTCATTAAAAACTAAATTTTAATCTTTAAATCTCATATTTTTTAGTTTACATTGATCATGATGAGCTTAAAATCCTTTTGCTTTCTATTCTTTCTTTCTCTTTGTTTTTGTTTTACAAAAACAAATACAATGGGAATGCCTATAAGGGTATTTTTATAAATACGATGCAAAGAGTTGCCCTCATGCTTACCAGTTCCAGTTGTCATGGGAAATGGCTACTCGTCCTGGCTTTTTAAAGTAAAGGCACATTACTGACATTGCTCCCTGCCACAAGGATCAAGTAGAGTTGCACAGCTCAGCTCTGACTGATACCTAATGAAAAATTCCACTCTTAATGAAAGGGTCCCATCACTGCAAACTATCTGTCGCAGGCATGCAGATGCTAAGAACAGTTGAAATTGCTGGTCTGTTCCAGTTTCTGGGGTTTAGAATCTCATCTTTTGCATTCATATTCCTGTAACTTTTAGTGCTCCGGTCTACTTTGTAATAGGAAGGCGAGCTACAAAGCAGGACAAATATTTGTGGGATGGAGTTGTTTCAAGTGTAAAGCATGCTAATATATCATTAAGATGAATCATGTTCAGAGTTATTAAATTTTGCATGCCAAACCTCTTACAATAACAGTAAAACAAAGTGGGAAGTTGGCACATGGGCTGTAACACCAGTGGCAGAAGGGAGGGCCAGAACTCTGCCTGTGACCTTGAGAGATTTAGCCTTGGGTATCACCATAGGCAGTTGTTGAAAAAAAATTCTGATTGCTTTATAACTCTTGGTGACCATAGGATAAGTTATCTCATATAAGGATTCGACAAAAATATTTTGAATGAAAACAGAAGAAATTCCACAACGTGGACTTTAATCACATTATACAGAACAGTTGAAGTCACTTTCTTGAATAAGTCATTTTAAAAGCTATTTTTTGTCTGTTTACTAGTGAATATTTGGATGGTAAACATGTTTAGTGTAAAAATTAAGATTTATGCAGATCTTATAACTCTAGGGTACCGTTCTTGAAGTAGGCTCATTCATGTTCTATGTGAGAGCCATATGACTGCTGACGTAAGTGGGGTAGGTAGTTGAGGGGAACTAGAAGAGTTTATGGTGTTAATTTTTCTCCATTGATTTCTAGGGTATGGTATTGAAACTCTGAGGTCAGGATCTTCTTAGGAAATCCCTCTAAATGCTAATTTCTCTACATTCTGCAGGTCTATGGCAATATTAATAAACCTGTAACTGATTATAAAGAATCGTGGAAGTTGTTTCCTAATTTAAATGCCAGACAGAAAGAAGTAATCCCCACATTCAATCTTGGCCACTATTTTGCTGAAGAATTTTCTGTAGGCAGTGGCATATAATTTCATTTTAATAACCTTCAAATGCTTTGTGTTTCTGGTTTATTCCTGAAATATATTTAAGAAAGAAAGAAATCAAGGGATTCCATTAAAAATGACTACTATAATAGGTCTACATTTTTATGTGCAAGAACCTAGGTTTGGCTTTTCAAACATGAGCTAAGTCAGCAAGAACTCATAACGAATTGTTAAGAGCCACATCGAGTTATACAATTTTAAAACCAATGGTAAAAATTAATAGAACGAGGCAAGGATTACTGAGCCCGAGTTATGCGTTTAATGGGAGAAGCCTATGGTCTCTGGTCACCCCTGAACAGTAATGTCTTCCAATTTAATCTCCTGAAAAACTACATATGGCAAATCTTATCTCGAAATCTAGCGGGAAGAAGAATCTACTCAAAAGAATGTAAAGAGTAAATGCCAGCCACACATTACATGTGAACGCCTCTGATTCTTTCCCACATTTTATTGTTGAACTGGTCTAATCCGTACTTTACACAGTGGCTACTGAAGGACTCATTTAACTCCATTCTCTCCTCTCTCCACATGAATTACTGACTTTATTATTAAAAGTGCATATTTTCAGGACACTGGAAACAGCTTCAAAGAATCAGTTGAGAAATTCTACCACTGGAGTGCAAGGTGTCAGAGGTGGAATGTATACTGCCATGTCATCGTGCCTCAGCCAACCTGACCTGAAGGTTTGTCTCCTGTGATGATTAATAGTTCCCCTGTGGTAGCCAGAGCAAGGTGTCCCCCAACAATGTGTCCTAATTTCTGAAATCCATGAATATGTTACTTAGCATGACAAAAAGGACTCTGCAGATGGCATTAAATTAAAGATTTTGCAACAGGGAGATTGTCTTGGGTTAATGGATACATTATTATCCAAAGGTCTCTAACTAACTAACTAACTAACTAACTAACTAATGATCAGATTTGAAGACACTATATCCTGATTTGGAAGGCGAAGGAAGGGGCCAGAAGACAAGGAAAACACGGGAAGTCCCTAGAAGCTGGAGAGGAAATGCAGATTTGCAGAACTAGACAATGTTAAACCCTCGGTAAGCCATTGGGTTTGTGTAAGTTATTAAAGCAGTAATTTTCAATTTGTAAAGTATCTTATTTTCACAACACACAGAGAGTCTGTAGTATGAAGCGCTGACCTTGAGAAGTCAAGACTATCAAAGTGACAAAGTTTCTATGTCAATCTCTTCTTGGGTCTAGTTTTAAGGGCCTCTGGGGCTGAGTAAGGCTCTTTTCCTAGCCTTTTCATGACTTGCTACAGATTTACTATTCTGGATTCAATAATGCTGTCGGGGAAATAAAGAAGAAAGACAGAGCCACTTTCCAAAGTCGTAAATGTAGAGATTGCATGAACCCCATTCCATCCAGATAGTCTCATTTAAAATCCAGGCACTTGCTTTCCAGAACGAAAGGCTTTACTGTCCAGTCAGCACCAAGACAGAGAAGCTGCTGTGGGATAATGGGCGGAGAAAGAATGGCTTCCTCCCCCAAGGATATAAAGTAAGAAAACGTATAATGAATGTTGGGCAGGAGAGCTTCATTTGGTCATTTAGTTCTGCGTGGGTAAGCAACATCTGTGAGAAAGTTGCCTTTCCTCTCAACTTATGGCCATTTATAACCACAGCAGAAGGTGGTATAAGCACATCATGATGAAGTGAGAGGATAAAGTCTTAACTGCAGGCTGTAGTAAAATCTAATGAGATCTCAGAGGTCATTGGTCTAATCCCCCCGCACTGAATCATGAAGCTCTCTACACTCCTCTTATATGTATATCCTGACTCTGGCAGTGATGGAAACTGATTGCTGGGACTGATTCCCCATGTGTGATCATTTCCTTCTTGAAGTGCTCTTATTTAGCAGTAATCATTTTATTGGTTCCACTTGGCCCTAGATTGTTTTCTTGTAACCACATGTAGTAAGTCCGAACCTGGGGCTTAAGGACAGGTAAACAGGGGAAGGCACTGATAGGTTTTTGATGCATAGAATGCCTGGATCAGTGAGACTGGAGACTACACTAGGATTCTGAAAATTCTTCCCAGGAAGCCATAGTTGAGAACTACTGGCTTGTACCTCCGTTTTTTTCTCCAATAATAATTTTTTTAAATCATTTTACTTCCCAATCACAGCCTCTACCTCTTCTGCCAGTCCTTCCAAATCCCTCCTCCTATTGCCTCCTCCTCAGAGAAGGGGGACTCCCACTTTGCTACTACCCCACCCTGCAGGAGTAGACACATCCTCTCCCACTGAGGCCCCATCAGGCAGTCCAGGGAAGGGAAGGGAATCCGATGCCTGGGAACAGAGATCGAGACAGCCCCTGCTTCACTTCTTAGGGGACTCACATGAAGACCAAGCTACATAGCTGCTTTAAATGTGTAGGGGTCTAGGTCTGGTCTCTGCATGTGTCCTTGTTGGTGGCCCAGTCTCTGTGAGACCCCATGGACTCAGGTTAGTTGACTCTGTAGATCTTCTTGTTGCATCCACTTTTTAATGTTACAAAATCATCACCTGAACTGAATGCTCTCTTTATTAGTTGTGGCTCTCAACTATTACTTTAAAGCAGAAAGAAGGAAGCAATTTAAAGCTATTACTAGTAATCTCAGGGAAGGAGCCTATATGCAGAAAGTCTTCAAAGACTCCAAGGCTCAAAGTAGTGGGATTACTTGATTTCTTCCACAATTAGATGAGCCTCTTTGCAAATGGATACATTTGATGTCATCAAGAGTATATTTTAAAAACTTTTGTTATTCAAATGCTGTTGGAAAGAAAGGAAAAAAATCAACCACCAAAAGGGAGAAATGAAATACTTGTAATGTCATATATCTGATATATCCAGAATATTCCAGGAACTATTGTCATTCAGTCATGAGAAGAGAACTAATACAAGATGTACAAGAGGGTCTGCAGATAGAGCTCCATTGGGACAAAGTTTTCTTGCCTTGCATGCATGAAGGAAGGCCTGAGTTCACCACCCAGTACAAGTCATGATAACACACACATGCAGTCTTAGCATGTGGGCGGTAGAGACAGTAGGATCAGAAGGTTAAATTTATCTTCAACAACAAAGTAACTTGAAGGCCAACCTCAGCTATGTGTAGACTTGCTTCAAAACAAACAAACAATCAAACAATAAATAAATAAATAATAAGTAAATGAATGAAATAAAAACAGGGAAAAGACTTAAACCTGTTTTTCTAAAATAGAGATATAACATAAAAGTACCTTTTTCTAATATCTCCATAAAACATACATGTTAATACTTTATTACTGTAACTGTTTTTAACCTTTTTAAAATTCACTAACATTTTTGCTTCAATTTTGTTTTCAATTGCTCAGATTCAGAGAACACAAGAATCATGGGCAGTCAGTTATCCAGGTAAATCCTCCTAGATATGTCCCCAGATTCTGATTTTGAGGTTTTTGGGGATGACCAAAAGGCTGAGAAGAGACTTTCAAGAACAATGTGTTGAGGGAAACTGGTAGGTGGAATGGGTTTGTATTGTCTAAAACATGACCTTGGTTGGAACACTTAGAACAGTGGCTTTATCATCCCTTCCAAAGAGATGATCAAGAGATTCTTCTGGTTTCAAAGCCAGTGGAACTGTTATATAACTTATAATTAGAGGATTATTTACAAGGTTAACTAATAAGAACTGAGTTCATGTTACAGAGTAAACCAGACTAGGGCGCTTAAGTGTAGGGGCAAAAGGTGGTCACTCTCCTGTAGTGGTGAGATCATAGTCAAGTGGTCTCCAAGGCTCTAGAAAATAATTGGGGTTTTGAGGAAACATGGCTTTCCCAACACCATGGTCAGGGACAACTCCAAAGGAAAGTGATTTTACCCATATGAAGACTTGGGTGAGCCCAGGCCATAGAAATTACCGGGTTTAGACAAAATGACCTACAAGAATACACATTACCCAGACTTGGGAAATTTCTTTAGCTGTCAGTTTGACTCTGCACTGGGCTAAAGGCCCCACGCAAAGAACAAATGCACAGAAAACTAAGGAGATGTTAAGCAAAGAATACGAACTTTCAGTTATGATATGAGTAGGCTCTGAACAGGAGGGCCCACCAAGGTGACTATAACTAATGATAATGTTTTCTTGAAATCTGAAGAAGGCAGAGTCTTAATGGGGGGGGGAGGTTGTCAATGGATATGTTAACTAGCTTGGTGTAGTGAGCCTTTCACAAAATATGTGTATTAAAATAATCATGTTCTATGCTTTAAATAAATACGATTTGAACTTGTCCATTGCATTTCTATTAATTGCTTGCATACTCTTCTAGATCTGTTTCCCGTTCCCCCACACATCCTGGAGTGTGTCCCCTCTCTTTGTTCTGAGTAGGAGCTCATCCTCTTTCTACAAGAGTTCTGATCATTCACTTTGGCTTTGTCTCTCGTTATGTCAAGTACCTAACCTCAGGTTATCATTTCTCCAAGTGCTTACCCTCTGAACCTAAGCCCAACTCCATGTGGTTGAAGATTGTGCCAATATGCCTCAACTCCCAGTATGGTAATGCTCACTGAGGCCCTTCACTAGCAGGGCATACAATCTACATTTGCTGCCTCTTCTTCTTCTGGATGTCCTATTTTGGACAACATGTGCTTGGACATGGCTATACTGTGTTATATTTCTTACTGATCCTTATCTCATAGGATTACTGAAAGAATACAAAATGGCTCTCTTCTCCTATGCCAACTCTGATTGTTAATGAAGGCAGCAAGTGTGGTGTTAAGAGGACCTTGGCACACCATGTTCGATTAGTCATGTATGACCCATGTAGAGTCTTTGTTGTATTTTGAATGAGAAATTCCCCATAGGCATATGTATTTGAGGACTGAGTCTATGGTTGGTGCTGTTGGGGGAAGGTTATAGAACCATTGTGAGGTGAAGAAACCGACTTGCTGAAGAACATATATCACAGGGGAGGAGGGGAGGGCTTTGAGGGTTTACCAGACTGGCTCCATTTCCTGTTTTACTCTATGTTGTCTGTATGCCATGAATTGTGATCATTGTACTTCCTGAATGCCAGGGGAGCCCTCCCTCACATGAATGGACTGTATTCTTTCTATGAACTGTGAGCTAAAATAAACCTTTTCCCCTCCAAAGTTGATTTTTGTCAGTGTGTTTTTTGACAACAGGAGAGTAACCAGTGCAGTCTCGCCTTTGAAGAAACAGCCATCTTTGAAGGTATCAGGTCTTCTTTCTCCCAGGGCTAATATATTGACTGCCACTGCTTGGTACAAGTCTTTTCTTTTTTTCTAAGAAACCACAGTCATTTAGTTAAGAATCTTCCTTGAGGAAACACAATGGCCTTTTCCATTCATGTTTGCTATAGAACATCTGTAAGCTGGAACTTCTGGGATCATATCACTTCCTCAAAGATAACACAATCTACCAAAAGCTTTGATCTCTCCAAAATCATACCAAATATGTTTTGGAGCTGTAGTTTTGGAATTGTATATAACTTCTTATTCTCAGGTTGGAAAGCATTCCTTCTAGTTTGAACGGCCCCCCTCTATAAAAGAACTTATCTCCCCATAGCTGTTGCTTACCTTTTGTTGGCAATTGTCCCTAGTCACTGGTCTCTCAGGACAAAGTGCTGCCTTTATTTTGAGTTAAAATGTGAATATTCAAATTGTGGCTCTCCACCTAGAACTGAATTCCCATTCACCTCATAAAGTCAAGACTCTTCCCCCACACTAAATCTCATAACACCCCCACCAGCACTCGATATTCCTATAAACAGCCATTGTTACAGTGAAATCTGATTCAACTTACCTTGTAGTGGAAGAGAAACAGTCCACAGAACAGGCTGTACAGATCTGCTGTGAGCAGAGAAAGGTTGACCGAGGTGGCACTTGTTTTCTTTATGACGACTGGCATAAAGCTGTAAAGACCAAACATGCAGGCACTAAAGCCAACATACAGCAGCCCTGGGGAGCAAGGAGAAGACAGTGTCAGGGCCTTTGCAGGGCATCTTCAGCATCTGGACTTGGTGGATAAGGGGAAGGGGTACATCACCCAAGATTCACTAAAGGTACCTTTTTTCTTTCACTGTATCAAGTGGTGTTTAATATTGGTAGATAAAATATAAGTGAGAACTTAAAACTTGTACTTGGAAAATGCACATTTTGCTTCTTCCCATGTAGCTGACATCATACTGCTTCGAGAAAGGATACTTCTTCCTCTCTCTCTCTCTCTCTCTCTCTCTCTCTCTCTCTCTCTCTCTCTCTCTCTCTCCTTGAAAAATACAAGACTTGACACACAATTCATTGGTTCTCTGGGCATTGTAGGTAACCTATCTAACAGAATCTTGGATTAAATGTATCTGAGGTAGGATGTGGGCGCCTCATTTTCTATGAATCATGTGAATTCAAGGGAATTTGGTTACTATTGGATGTCCAGTCCCTCTGATTAAGAAGACCAACGATTCCTTCAGAAATGAATTTGTTTTGCTTCTACGAAAGATACTAAAGGGTACGGGGCTTATTCTGTGTTTTTCATCTTAAGTTTAAGGAAAGCTACATCAGATACACAAAAATCATGGTGAGCATTAAGCAAATAGTGCAAGAGCCCCCTCTAGTGTGGTGGACATGCCCTTCACATGGAGCAAGACGATGCCCCTATTGGCTGAGTTCAGTAAGCTAGGGTATCTCAGTACAGGTATATATCTGCTAAAATACTAGTAGGACGCATGAGACTCCCCACAAGAAGTTTTAATTCTATAAAAAATAGTCAATTTCCTTACATTTGGGTTTCATGCCACGTATAATTGATTTTCCTTTTAACCAACTTACAAAAATCTATAACAAATACTAGATAACCTATGAGAAATACGTAAAAGACTTGGGAATTGATTCAGTGTTCCCTAAGAAATCTGGCATTAGAAGACAGGGAGCAAGACCTACTCTTAAATTATTCCACTGAAGATAACCAAATTTGGGTAGAATACAGTCCAGATATACTAGAGCCTGCCTGCCTGCCTTCCTTCCTTCCTTCCTTCCTTCCTTCCTTCCTTCCTTCCTTCCTTCCTTCCTCCCTCCCTCCCTCCCTCCCTCCCTCCCCCCTCCTCCCTCCTTTCTTTCTTTCTTTCTTTCTTTCTTTCTTTCTTTCTTTCTTTCTTTCTTTCTCTCTCTCTCTCTCTCTCTCTCTCTCTCTCTCTCTCTCTCTTTCTTTCTTTCTTTCTTTCTTTCTTTCTTTCTCTGCCTTCCTGCCTGTCTATCTATCAGTCTATCCACCTGCCTGCCTGCCTGCTTCTCTGTCTTGGGTATTGTTGATTTAGATCATAGGATGACTGTGCTAACAAGTTCTAGAAACCTAAGTATTCATCTCGTTATCTGGTAAATCATACCCTGGGGTGGACTGGTGAGTTCTAATGCTGTGTAGTCACTTTCTTTTCAATGAATTCTTCACTGGGAATCTAGCATGCTATAAGTTCTCTGCTTTGGGCTGGGAATCTAGCAAAATGAGGGATAGATAAAAAGCTCAGAGCTGCTCATGGTGAGGGAAGAAAAGGTTTCTTAAAGGAGACTAGCCAGGGCTTGTTTTAGGAAGGATGCCCAGGTAAGGCTGCCTTACCAATGTGGTATTTACTTTGAATGCGAGGGGCTAGCAGGGGATTAGAGGAGGCTTGGAAAGAATATTTTAGGCAGAGATGTCCTCACCTGAAAAGATTTTCAGGGAGGATAAAGTTGTGGTTTATTCTGGGGGCTTCCAGGAGCCAGCATGACTGAATCACAGGGATGAGGTAGAGAAACCAGGGAGGCTGGCGGACCACGTGAAGTCCTGTATGTCTTAGAAAGACATTTGCAATTGCACCATCAATATCCCAAGCATTCTGTACCAGTGATCTAACATAATCTGATCTACATTTTAGAAAGATGACTTTGGCTACTCTTCAGAGGAGGAATGGAATGGGGAAGGGATGAAAAGAGGGATGTGAGAAGAGTAGCATCTCGGTCCATCAAGTGAGGCTGTTGGTTCACTTGGGGAGAAAAGGAAAGTGTCTGGGTCTGTGACTACTGTGCCAACTTATTGGAGGCTTGGCAATGAGCAGTATGGGAAAGGAGGGCATCAAGGAGGTGACTGGCTCTCTATTGCAGCAAATGGTGACTTTTGGTGCCATTTCCTAAGACGGTGAGAGCAACGAGAGGACCCGGTTTTCAGTGGACATGTAGCACTGTTTGATCATGTTGTTTAGAGAATTACTCATCGTGCATGTGGATCTGTCCAGTGGAGTGCTGGGCGCATCATGAGCATGCTGAGAGAAGACGCACGGCTTTGAAACCAAAGCTTTGAGATAAGCAGAGTAGGAACACAGCTATATAGTAGGCCCTCACATTAGTAATAAGACCAAGTCAGGACGGCTCCGGCTGAAAGGTTCTAAGTATATTTCATAAAGTTGCTGAAGTTAGATGTTGGTGGCAGAGCAGAGCATGTACTGCTATTTAAAATTGATTCTTCTATTAAGCCAGATAGTGCATGTATGGATGGATACCCTATTCTGTGAGTGAAGCACAGCCATAAAGCACATGATGAGACAGAGCTGGGATGATGGACTACCACACCTCGCCCATCCACTGGTCTGGGATAGACATTAGGTCCTTAATAGATGTTAGCAACCAGGACCCAATTTGTTGTCTGTGGAGAATTTTCAATCAGTAGACGTGATCAAACCAATGAAATATTTTTGGCTAGCAACTACATAATGATTACGTTTACAGACAGAATGCGTATATGACAATTTCTCATCTGAAACGTGTTTTCTAACTAAGTTTAAAGTTTGCTTTCTCTTACTCTCATGCAGGGAAGAGATTTAAGGTAGAAAAACAGAAAAGAACACTAGTGGCTAATCCTGATGGGGTCTTTACTATGTGTCATGGGTGGTATACGCATTAGCTAATCTCCAAAGAAAAGCAATGTCAATGTTGTTTATATTGTTTTTAGACAAGCAGGAAATGAACTTATTGACCGTGTTGGTCAAGAAACACAGCTGATACCAGACTGAACAGAGGGCATTTAGTAGAGCACATGCTACAAATGTTTTTGAATGAGGATAGGAGAAACAGGGATGGAGAGGCAGCCGGAGATTCACAATAGCTATGACTTACTCCACATGATGTGGCGAAATAAAAGCAGAAGCCATATTACCTAGGGTCAGAAATTAGAGGAGTGCCATAGGGGTTGATCCCAAGGAGACCATCATTTCTGGATACCTGTTCATGAGTAGTATAGAACAGGGATAGACTCCTGCTTTCTTTCTTCTCTCCCTCTCAGCTCTCAGGGCACATTTTTACGTGCAGCAGAGCAGAAGGTGGGGGAGGCATTGATCTATGAGAAGCAGGCCAAGAAGCTAGCCCTACTGGGCAGTCTGACAGAACTCTCTATAGATGAGATTTTTTCTGAAGATGAGGGGAGAAGGGATATCCTGTTGACAAATGGCTAGTTTATTTTGTGTAGGTGTATAAGTGTGCCTATAGTATGTGTCTATGCCACATGGATTTTCTCTCCTGTTTTCCTTTAAGGACTTACTGGTGTTCTGTCTTTCCTTTGTATGCACTAGGCAAACATTTTTATTAATAGTAGCAAGATAAAATGATATCTCAGAACATATGTATTAGGGCAAACCTATCAAGAGCACTGGACTATCTGGACATGCTAAGACAATGCATATTGGTTTTATCACAGGAAACTGAAAACCTAGTGAGCCCACCTCAGAAACCCAGGTGTAAGTTTCAACCTCATACATTCTGTTGTATGTCTGTGTATACATCTGTCTGCCTGTCTGTCTCTATCTGTCTCTCTTTCTGTGAGGATGTGAGTGTGTGTGTGTCTGTGTATGCGTGGTGTGCACATGTGTGCACACTCGCACATGTGTAGATCAAAGACCAACATCAAGTGTCTTCTCCATTGCTCTCCAATTTTTTCATTTGAGACAGAAAGTCTCGAGGAACTCAGAGGCCATCAAATTTAGCTAGACTAGCTGGACAGCAAGGCCCAGGGATCTACCTGTCTCTGCCTGCCAGGGCACTGGGTTTACAGCTGCCCTCTACCACGCCTGGCTTTTTACCTGAGTTCTGGGGCTCAGATCCTCTTACTTCTTTCAGCCATCACCTTGCCTACTGAGCCATCTTCCCGGCACTCCACAATGCATTCCTGAGAACTCTTAGGACCTCCCTGCTCTGGGACCACATGATCCCATTGCCAGGTAAGGTAACAAGACAGTTATCAGCATCAGAAGTGAAAAGGCACCTCCATGTAAGCCAAACCTATGCCTATTGGCCCCAGAACTCCCTTTCTTCCACAGTTGACTTCCACATCAGCTTGTTTTTTCATATACCCATTAACACGAGCTGGAACATGTGATAAAGGGTATATTTACATTGTTTGCTAGATTTCTGGCTGTGAGCTAACATTTCTAGGAGAGGACAGCTTAGCAAGGTCCTATATTTTATTTGAGTTTACTGATCAAATAATTACAAGCAGTCCTTTTGCTAAGTAGAGTAAAACAAAGGGACGAAAGCAATCATCGTGCTTTTAGTCCCTCCATCTTAAAGCTAGTCCACACAATAATCCATTAGAAAGAATCTTTCTATGCAGAAGCATAAAGCATTTCTTTTCCTACTTACACTCTGCATTGCTAACATAGGAGCTGACTCATAGATTCTATGAGGTCTAGTAGAGTCGTAGATAGAGAGAGATTGGCGGAAGTCTATGACCGATAATGGTAAATGAAGATATTCTAGGAATCTATTCTACCTTCCGTGTGTGTGTGTGTGTGTGTGTGTGTGTGTGTGTGTGTGTGTGTGTGTGTGTGTGTGTGCGTGTTTATGTTTTACTGGGAACTGATCATCAGACCTTGAGCTCCTGAAGTCTGTGAGGGAAAGGTTAACCTTCTCTAGTGTCACCCCGACACTGAGCTCAAGTCCTTAAGCTTAGTGGCTGCTCTGTCGTTTCTCAGTTTCTCAGAAGACAGTGGTCTCGGGTCTCTGCCTTGCCCTTTCCTGTTTCCCTTTGTTCTTATTGTGACAGCCGAGAGCCATCGCTTCTGATGCTCTTCCTTCACCTGCTCATTTAATGACCAGTGATGGACGGAATGTCACATGCCCAGACTGAGATAGACAACCAGACCCTGTAGTTGATCATCGTGAGCTCACAAGAACAAAGGTGGCTGTGGTATAAAATCTCCACTCCAAGTATACAAGGGCTCCAGAAAGGGAAAAAAATGAATATTGGATTCAATATCTAGGCCGTTTTAACCTTGTTTCCAACCGGGAATTAATTTGATGGCCCTGTGATATGATCCTTCTGCACGGTCTTCATCATCTTGGGCTGCAGGGGACTGACGTCTTAATGGCAATATGAGAGCTTAGGATAAAACTACCTTGTGGTGACACATTTAACTAAACGCTGAATCGTGACAAACTCTCAGCAGACATGTACAGGACATCTACATAATTAGAGGATGAATTCCTTTTGATTACGGCCATTACCATCAATATTGAATGAATTTATCCTCCCAGATCACTGTATGTGAAGTGCTATGAAGCATGTATCACGTTTAAGAGTCACAAAGGCAAAGGCTTCTGGTCCCTGTACCTGGTTTCTTTCCCAACTGCCCCCCTCTTCTCTTCCCCTCCCGCCTCTCTATTGATTTCCATTTCATTATAGCATTTCCTGTTCATCCCCGAGAAACGAACAAATGGAGGACTCCGGAACAAACATAAAGGCTGGTTAGCCCTGGTCTGAAGTCACTGAGAGAACCCCTTCGTCATACATCATATAAACTTCTGTCGCTCATTCAGCCACCAGAGGGCATCATAGTGGTAGTAAAACATTCTCGAAGCTTATAGGCTGGGGATGGACACAGTGGTGCAATGGAATATGTCAAGGATCTTTTTCCCAGTGGAAGTAAAATATGCTGAAACACTCCCTTCTACTCATACCTCTATTGGAGGTAGCGGGGCAGCATCCATCTGCCCCCAACCCTCATTTACACTCATTCTGCTCATATTTTTCCAGAACTGCCCTACTTGGCCTGAACTCAAGTCATGGTCACTGCTGGGACCCTTTGCCTGAAGACAAAATTTCTTGAGAAACCAAGGGAAGCTTTCTCCTAGTCTTGCCTCCTAGGTGATAATAATATCATCGAGGATCTGAAATCCATACCCTAAAAGTTTTTAGAAGAAAGTGATTTTAGAAGCAGGCAAAATCTAAGATGTCCCGGGTGTCTACTGAGTAGTTAAATGGCTGGCTAGTATTTCCAAGGCCAGTTAAAGATCAATTAACAATTACTTAAGTCTAAGGATTCCCTTCTGAAAAGGTTCCAAAGAGCCCGGAATGCCTAGTATGTTGTTTCTTCTCATGCCTTTTGTAAAGTTCAGTTTTCCCCTTTACCAGGGTGCTGCTTTTTAATGATCTCATCAATTCTGTATCTCTTGTCTGGAGCAAATTGCTCTCATTTCTGCACCACTACTGCCTTGGGCATTTCTTTTCCGGTTGGTCTTTAACCTAATAGCACACTTCTGTGTCTTCCATAAAACACCTTGACAGTGCTAACTGTCAGAAGCCCAAGTAGGGCATGAGGAGATTCAGGAAACCCAGTCTTATTGTATGAAGGACTTCCAATATGGTAAAGTAATTTCGTCTTCTTTTGTCACCTGTCATTCTAAATTCCCTCCTTGTCTGTCCCATCCATCCCTAGCTATACAACTTTTAAGACAAAATTCTCAGATTTACAAAAAGTAAAACAACAATAATAACAAAACCAACCAAATAAACAAACAACCCATCTTAAATGAGCAAATCCTTACCTATTTGCCAATCCCATGGTACCTTTAACAGCTCCTTGTGTTCCATGATGGCTCTGTTGAGTCAAAGGAAATGGACAAGACAATCACACAGGTTGGTTCTTTTTTTTCCTGTCATTTACCATATTTACACAACCATTAAAGCAACCAATTGAACTTCAAAAATGAATTTGTCCCCTTCAGGGGCAGCCCATGGTTTCTCCCTGAAAGGATAGAAAGGTGTGGTCAGCAGCAGTCAGGGTCTGGGAGAATTTAAACCTCATTGTTCTCAACCAAACAGGCTTTTAGGGTTTAGTTCCTTTTTGTTCACTTGTGCTTTGGGGAAGCAAACTATAAGGTTCAGAAAACTCCATGCGTCCAGGTTTGATCAGTTTGCTCACTAAACATTCAATAGAGCAGTGCCTCTCAGAGTTATGCAGGCATTTGCGTCTCATAGGCATTTGGAGAGTGTGTCAAACAACTGCCTCTGGGGCCTCTTCCCTAGACCTTCAGATTCAGTAAGACTTGGAGGTCTCAGGGAAGCACATCGCTGATGAGCATGGAGCCATGGCAGGGTTGCTGGTCCAAGGACTGAACTCTGAGAATCGCTCTGTGGAGGCAGAATAGAAGGTGCGGTTGGCACCATTTTAACTACTCTGCAAGCAAGGGCTTGGGTCCAGTGTACACTCGATATATCTCATTTACAACACAAAACTATTTTTGCAGGAGTGCATCCCATAGAGCTCCATTAGGTATAATAAAGTAAGACCAAGCAAAGAGCAATGAATCTCTGGGTATCTATTCTGGACCCAATAACAATAATAATGCATAAAACGAACCATCTATCTATCTATAACATGTTGGTGATGGATGACTGAGCTAAAAAGTCCTTTACGGTGCCATTACACTTTCATAATGAACCTCTAATAAATCTCCAGCTTCCCCACTTCGATGTCTTGCCTGCTAGAGAGTCACACCAATATTTCAGGACACTTAGATTTTGAGAAATGTGCTGAAAACATCCTATATTCAAAATGTGATATCAGGTGATACCAAAGTATTTTCCTCAAGTAATTTCTGACAACAAACCTATACATTTGCAAAGCGTTTGTTTTGTGGAAAGGAATTGCATGGAATAACTATTGCTTACTTGGTGAAATTAGACCTCACTCTTCACATGACTTAGCCGTGCTCTTTACTAGTAGAAATTATGCTTTATCTACAGCGGATTCTGAGGGTCTAGATAATGCATCAAGAAAGAACTTCTGCTCCAATTTTGGAAATATTGAAAATCTGGTTCACTTCTCTTTTTGGCATTAAGTGAATCTCAGTTTTGTATGTCCCTACATTTTTAAAGAGAATACCAAATTCTGATGGTTGAATTTGAAATTCTTGTAAACACATAGGCAATAAAGAGCACCTATAAAAGGGCAATTTAAAAAAATGGTTTCATTTTATTTCAGGTATGGCTATTTGTCTGCATGTACAGCTGGGCACCACATGTATGCCTTGTAGTCAAGAGGCCAGAAGAGGGCATCAGATCCCCTAGGACTAGAGTCGTGGAGGATCGTGAGCTTACAAATGGGTGCTGAGTCTTGAACACTGGTTCTCTGGAAGAGCATAGGGTTTAAACTGATGAGCCATCTCTCTAGTAAAACTCTAATTTTAAAGTAGAAATTTCTTAGCGGCTGTCACTAATAAACACACATACCCTATTAGAAGTATATCAAAAGTGTATCAACTCCCAACATTTGTCCTTGCTTATAACATATTTATAATTGATACCCCACTCCCTGGGAATGTATATACTTTTAATTATCTCCTGAAAATCATCATCCAAACCTGTGAAATGTTTTATAATAATTTATAATATACTTATTTAGTTTGGAAGTAATTTATCAATAAGGATATAGTTGGTAGATTTAATGAGATCTTCGTGTGGGAGTTTGGTGATAGCTTTTCTGCCTTGGTTTTTACACTCTAAGGCTAAGACCTGTAAAAATAAAGCACACTTCTTACAGCTGTTGTGTTCTTTGTTATTCTTACTCACAACTGAATTCCACTGAAAAATGCACCAAAGAGACCAATCATTCCCAGGAACTCCACCCGGCTCAGAGTTCGGATGATGGATTCTTCCCAGACGTTTGAGATCCCGTACAGTGTGGCTCCTCCTAAGACCAGAAGGTCCCCTACCAGCTTATTTTCCCCTAGGAAACAAAGAAAACACATGAAGCCTCAGAAGAATCTGGCACCAGAAAAACGAGTTTCTTTTTTCTATTTTCTCAACACTTTCATAAGATGACTAGCAATTTCCAACCAAAATAATGTAAAGATTTTTAAAATATGTGTTTTTAGATATGCTGGAATATAAAAAAGCTACCTATCTTCATAAAACTGGAATTTAGATTCTGGTAGAGTGGAAGAAATCACACCTGTGATGAACTACAGAGTCTCCCTTGTATTTTATTTTCTTTATCTTAAATTGTTATTATTGCAAGAATAAAATAGTACATAGGAAATATTTAGCATATGTGACACTACTTGCTCATAAATGATGTTTTGAAAAGGCATTAGCTTCATTCCATCTGAATAACTATCTGTGTCTATGAGTTGGACATTTTTCATTCTGGGCTGCTCCCCGTTTCTAATCAACCCTTTCATAATTGGCTTTCAAGGATTAGTTTTCTCTATTATATTTTTAACAAGCAGAAACATTTTTAGATAAACATTTTCTACATGTGTTATTAGAAGAAGAGCCAAGTTTATTGAGTTGTCACTAATTCAAGAACCAGTGTTACACTGTGGAGTATTAGAAATCTGCTAGGTCCCTTAATGAAAATGAACTGATTCTTTCAAACACATTGGAGATTTAAATAGTGGACCAACTATCTTGTTTTTATGGGACTCAATTTTGACTTTAAAATCTCAAATCGGATCAATCCACCATCCTGGGCAATCTAGGAAGGTCATTTACTCTAACTGTTTTAAAAAGACTTTCATATAAAAAGATGCAATTATGGAAAAACAAGAACAGTGTGGAATAGGAAAATATTGCAAAGATTTTACATCTGAGTGACATAGTTTACCATGAATTTTTAAGGATGAAACATGAGAATTTTTTCAATGTTAAGTTAAAATGAGATAACTGATGGGAAGGTGCCTTGCAGTGGGGAGCGGTCAACAAAAATGTCGCTTTTATTTGATTGTGTTGAGTTGTCTGGCTCTGTAAAAGTATTTTCTTTTCCTCAAAACAAATATAAAATTATAACTAATAATAAATTGTTAACATCATCACAAATGAACTAAGAGATGCAATTAGTATAAAGGGGTTACTTTTAGAAGAAGCAATATATTTTAGAATAGAGCATGATTTTCATTTTTTTTATTCATTTTACTGCTACCATTCTTTCTTTATATCTACAAGTCAGAAAAGTAGAGGCCATCGGGGAGGATCTCTGGGTCTCTACTGAATGTTTACACGCTCCAACATTCCTAACATTCCCAGTGTCTACTGGGTATCTTCTGCCAGTCACATCAGCAGGAACAAGGATGGTTTTTCAGAGAGCCCTCTGAGGCAGACGGGACCTAAGTGACAGAAGAGCCTCTAGCTATTAGGCTCGCTGTTTGTACTTCCCAACTTGACAAAAAATATACTTTTGTAGAGTTTAACGGTGTAGAAAGTTCTTATGGTGGGTGACTGGCTGTACCCATGATAGGAACTTCATGGGTGTCAAAGTGAGGCCTCCCATGCCAGAGGCTTGGGTACCTTCCTGTGACCAGTGTCTGCAGTAGGCAAATAAGATGGGGAGTTTTGTCATCAGCATTCACTCCGGTCCTTCATTCTGAAACTGGACCTATTTTTTAATGTGATGCCTGATATCTGAGTTCCTTCACCCAGATTTAAATGAAGGAGGAATTCCTGGTTAGCAGAGGAAGAAAGATGGTAGAAAAAAAATAGGACAACTAATTACAATGAGGTCAAATTAATTGTAAATGGGTTAAAATCAATGTATTTGGGGATAGAATTGTCAGAATCTTAAGTTAAGCAGAAACAGGATCTAAATAACATAATAAAAAACAAAGTCAGATATTCTCTTTCCCTTTGAAAAGCTCCCAATACGATAATAAGGATTTATCTGAGTCAAATAATTCATTAAAGATCTTGTGAATACCCAAAGTATTTCCGAAAAGCCAGGTGATCTTGGCATTTGAACTCACTGTGCTATAAAAGTAGAAAATAGTGGGATAATTTTAGTAATAAGACACACACATTGTAAAATTATATTGCTCACAGAACCAGTGTGTTTTTAAAAACATGATAGTTGAGCTTTCTGCCCAATTCAATATTTTATAGCAATAAAGTATGTGCAGTCAATGAGTCCTTGAGTTTTGTATTGGGCAGGTCTTGAAGCATCCATCCACACTCTTGTGCACCATTTTAGTAACACAGAGCATGCTCTATATTGACAAGATTTATTTCTGTTATTACTGCGGATTTGCATGTCACAGAAGGCAATGCCATAAGTCTCATGAAGGTCCATGGGGACAGCATCAGGATACTTCACCATGGTTTAGCCATATCTTCATTTCAATCATAAGTGATCACTTACTTAACAAATCACTCACAACTGGATTTGTTGACCTTTCTTTCCTTTCTTTTTTATTGGATATTTTATGTCTTTACATTTCAAATGTTATCCCCTTTCCAGGTTTCCACCTCTCTCATCTCCCCTTCCCCTACTTCTGTGAGTGTAGAACCCTCCCACCCACCCACTCCCACCTCACCACCCTGGCAGTCCCCTACACTGGGTATTGATCCTTCACAGGACCAAGTGTCCCGTGCCCAACGTCTCGCCAGTAAGAACTACGCGCGTCAACAGGATTCTTCTGCGAACAAGCCTTTACTGTACAGCTCTCTTGAACAGGGACAGGGGACCACGAGCGGCAAAGTCGCTCGCCTTATATACACAACAGTATGCTAATAATCCTTCAGGGATTGGTGGGGCACGGGTCACCCCACTATCACCCCACTACTTGTCCTTTAGGGATTGGCGGAGAACGAATCACCTCACCAGCATGGTACCGCCCCCTCATTAGCATATTACTGGCCAACTGACACCAGGTGCAAAACCTGCGCATGCGCAGTACCGTTGTTCACCACTGGAGGGCGCCCTACAACCAAGGACTTCTCCTATTGATGCCAGACAATTCCATCTTCTGCCTACATATGTGGCATGGGTTCCTCCATGTGTATTCTTTGGATGGTGGTTTAGTCCATGGGAGCTCTAGGGGGTCTGGCTGGTGGATATTTTTGTTCTTCCTACGGTGTTGCAAACCCCTTCAACTCCTTCAGTCCTTTCTCTAACTCCTCCATTGGGGTCTCATGTTCAGTCTGACAGTAGCTGCAAGCATCTTTGTCTGTATTAGTAAGGCTCTGGCAGAGCCTTTTAGGAGACATCTATATCAGGCCCCTGTCAGCAAGCACTTCTT
Source organism: Rattus rattus (assembly GCF_011064425.1). Taxonomy (NCBI): domain Eukaryota; kingdom Metazoa; phylum Chordata; class Mammalia; order Rodentia; family Muridae; genus Rattus; species Rattus rattus. The sequence goes on along the minus strand of NC_046171.1, from coordinate 30,034,228 downwards.
GGCATCAGCAATAGTGACTGGGTTTGGTGGCTCCATATGGAATGGATTCCCAGGTGGGGCAGTAATGGATTGCCTTCCCTTTAGTGGAGCAGAGGCTCCACTCTTTGTCCCTGTATTTCCTTTAGATAGGAGAAATTCTGGGTTAAAATTTTGAGAAGGGTGGGTGGCCTCATCCCTCAACCTGGGGCCTTGCCTAACATCTGGATATGATCTCTACAGGTTCTCTCTCCATTTTGTTGAGCATTTCAGCTAATCTCATCTCTGGGTCCTGGGAGCCTCTTGCTTTCCTGGCATCCAGGACTTGCTCATGTCTACCCACTAGTTCCCCATTCCCCATTGCTACAAATCTCTGTTCAAATTCCTGACCCTCTGTATATAAAACCTTGTCTCCTCTCATACTTGATCCCACCAATTTTTTCCCCTTTCCCTCCTTTCTTCCTCCCAAACCTCTACCTTCCATGAGTATTTTGTTCCCCCTTCCAAAAATGAGTGAAGCATCCACATTTTGGTCTTCCTTCTTTGTAAGCTTCATATGGTCTGTGAATTATATCTTGGGTATTTCTAGCTTTGGGGCTAATATTAACTTATCAGGGAGTGCATACCATGTATGTTCTTTTGTGACTGGGTTACTTCACTCAGGATGGTATTTTCTAGTTCCATCCATTTGCCTGTGAAATTCATGAAGTCATTGTTTAATAACTGAGTAGTATTTCATTGTGTAATGTACCACATTTTCTGTATCCATTCCTCTTTTGAAGGACATCTGGGTTCTTTCCAGCCTCTGGCTATTATAAATAAGGCTGCTATGAACATAGTGGAGCATGTGTCTTTGTTGTATATTGGAGCATCTTTTGGGTATATGCCCAGGAGTGGTATAGCTAGGTCCTGAGGTGGTACTACGTCCAATTTTCTGAGGAACTGCCAGACTGATTTTCAGAGTGGTTGTACCAGTCTGCAGTCCCACCAACAATGGAGGAGTGTTCCTCTTTCTCCACATTCTCCACAGCTTTTGCTGTCACCTGAGTTTTTGATCCTAGCCATTCTGATTGTTGTGAGGTAGAATCTCAGAGTTGTTTTGTCTCGAATTTCCCTAATGACTACGGATGTTGAACATTTCTTTAGGTGATTCTCAGCCATTCTATATTCCTTAGCCGAGAATTCTTTGTTTAGTCCTGTACTCTATTTTTTAATACAGTGATTAGGTTCTCTAGAGTCTAACTTCTTGAGTTCCTTTTATTTATTAAACATTAGTCCTTTATTAGATATAGAATTGGTAGAGATCTTTTCCCAATATGTTGGTTGCCATTTTTGTCCTATTGGCCATGTCCTTTGCCTTACAGAAGCTTTGCAATTTTATGAGGTCCCATTTGTTGATCTTGGAGTGTAAACCATTGGTATTCTTTTCAGGAAATTTTCCCCAGTGCCCATGTGTTTGAAGCTCTTCCTCACTTTCTCTTTTATTCTTTTCATTGTATCTGGTTTTATGTAGAGGTTCTTCATTCACTTGGACTTTGCTTTGTACAAAGAGATAAGAATGGATTGGTTTGCATTCTATTCCACTGATCTACCTGCCTGTCTCTGCACCAATACCATACAGTTTTTTTCCCTATTGCTCTGTAATACAGATTAAGGTCAGGGATGGTGATTCCCCTGAAGTTCTTTTATTGTTGAGAATAGTTTTCAGTCTCCTGGGATTTTGTTATTCCAAATGAATTTGCAAATTGCTCTTTCTAACTGTGAAGAATTGAATAGGAATTTTGATGGGGATTGCATAGAATCTGTAAATTGCTTTCAGCAAATTGGCCATTTTTACTATATTACTCTTGCCAAACCATGAGCATGGGAGATCTTTCCACATTCTGAGATCTTCTTTGATATTTTTCTTCAGATATTTGAAGGTCTTGTCATATGGATCCAGATATTTAACCTGCTTGGTTAGTGTCACACTGAAGTATTTTACATTAAATAATATTATTGTGATTATTGTGAAGGATGTCATTTCCTTAATTTCTTTCTCAGTCCATTTATCCTTTGAGTAGAGGAAGGCCACTAATTTGTTTGTTTAGACATGCTGCTAAAGTTGTTTATCAGCTGTAGAAGTTCTCTGGTGGAACTTTTGGGGTCGCTTAAGTATACTATCATATCATCTGCAAATTGTAATATTTTGACTTCTTCCTTTATAATTTGTATCCCTTTGCTATCCTTTTGTTGTCTGATTGCTCTGGCTAGAACTTCAAGTACTATATTGAATAGGTAGGGAGAGAGTGGGCAGCCTTGTCTAGTCCCTGATTGAGTGGGATTGCTTCAAGTTTCTCTCCATTTAGTTTGATGTTGGCTACTGGTTTGCTGTATATTGCTTTTACTATGTTTAGGTATGGGCCTTGAATCCCTGATCTTTCTAAGACTTTTACCAGGAAGGAGTGTTGAATTTTGTCAAATGCTTCCTCAGCATCTAATGAGATGATCATGTGGTTTTTATCTTTGAGTTTGTTTACATAGTGGATTATGTTGATGGATTTCTGTGAGAATGGTGTGTTGAAGTCTTTCACTATTATTATGTGTGCTGCAATGTGTGCTTTGGGCTTCAGTAAAGTTTCTTTTATGAATTTGGGTGCCTTTCCTTTTTGAGCATAGGTATTCAGAATTGAGATTTCATCTTGGTGGGTTTTTCCTTTCGTGAGTATGAAGTGTCCTACCTTACCTTTTTTTTTTTTTTTTGATAACTTTTGGTTGAAAGTCTATTTAATTCGATATTAGATAGGCTATTCCACCTTGTTTCTTGGGACCATTTGTTTGGAAAATGTTTTTCCCAGCCTTTTACTCTGAGGAAATGTCTGTCTTTGTCAGTGAAGTGTGTTTCCTGTATGTAGCAAAATGCTAGGTCCTTCTGTATCCAGTTTGTTAGTCTATGTCTTTTTATTGGCGAATTAAGTCCATTGATGTTGAGTGATATTAGGGACCAATGATTGTTGTTCCCTACTATTTTGGTGTTAGAAGTGGAATTATGTTTATGTGGCTATCTTTTCTTGGGTTTGTTGCAAAAAGATTGATTTCTTGCTTTTTCTGGTATATAGTTTCCCTCCATGTGTTGAGGTTTTCCATCTATTATCCTTTTATGGCTGGATTTGTGGAAATATATTGTGTAAATTTGGTTTTGTCAAGGAATATCTTGGTTTCTCCATCTATGTTAATTGAGAGTTTTGCTGGATATAGTAGCCTGGGCTGGCACTTGTGTTCTCTTAGTGTCTGTATGACATCTGCTCAGGATCTCCTAGATTTCACAGTCTCTGGTAAGAAGTCTGGTATAATTCTGATAGGTCTGCCTTTATATGTTACTTGACCTTTTTCCCTTACTGCTTTTAATATTCTTTCTTTGTTTTGTGCATTTGGTGTTTTGACTATTATGTGATGGGAAGAATTTCTATTCTAGTCCAATCTATTTGGAGTTCTGTAGGCTTCTAGTATGTCTATGGACATCTTTCTTTAGGTTGGGGAAGTTTTCTTCTCTAATTTTTTGAAAATATTTACTAGCCTTTTAAGTTGTGAATCTTCACTCTCTTCTCTACCTATTATCCTTGGGTTTGATCTTCTCATTGTATCCTGGATTTCCTGGATGTTTGGGGTTAGGGGTTTTTTGCATTTTGCATTTTCTTTGACTATTGTGTCAATGTTTTCTATGGTATCTTCTGCCCCTGAGATTCTTTGTTCTATCTCTTGTATTCTGTTGGTGATGCTTGCAGCTATGACTCCTGATGTCTTTCCTAGGTTTTCTTCCTCCAGGCTTGTCTCCCTTAGTGATTTCTTCATTGTTTCTATTTCAATCTTTAGATTCTGGATGATTTAGTTCAATTCCTTCACCTGTTTGGTTATATTTTCCTGTAATTCTGTAAGGAATTTGTGTTTCCTCTTTAAGAGCGTCTATCTGTTTCCCTGTGTTGTCCTATATTTCTTTAAGGGAGTTATTCATGTCCTTCTTAAAGTCCTCTATCATAATCATGAGATGCGATTTTAAAGCCCAATCTTGCTTTTCTGGTGTGTTGGGGTCTCCAGGATTTGCTGTGGTGGGAGAACTGGGTTCTGATGATGCCAAATGGCCTTGGTTTTCATTGCTTAGGTTCTTGTCCTTGCCTCTTGACATCTGGTTATCTCTGGTGTTAGTTGGTCTTGCTGTCTCTCACTGGAGTTTGTCACTCTTCTTGGTCTGTGAGCCTGTGATTTTAGGAGTGAGAGCACTCCTGGAAGACCAGCTCTCTACAGGTGATATTTGGAGTTCTATGGGAAGTCCTTAGCTCTAGGCACAGAAGGAGACCTGAAGGATCCTATCCCCAGCTGTTCTATGGTCCCTATGCCCTGTGTGCTTAAGTTGAGAGCACTCCTGTGAGACCAGCTCTCTCTGGGCAGAATTTGTTTACGGAGGACTGTGGGAAAGCCTTAGCTCTAGGAGCAGATGGATACCAGAATTTGTTGTCCTTTTCTTAACTAGTACTATTTTCCTACCACTTTAGAACCAGAAAACATTTTTCACAAGATTATTGTCAATAATCTCATACATCAATTCAAATTTAACTAATTATTTAGTGTCAAAACACTTCGACTTACTGGAAGGCTATCTTGATTGACTGTGGAATGAGTTGATATCCAGTATGGACAGCTAGAGTAAATAGCCAAAGCTTTTTTTAACTAAAGATAGCTATTTCTGTTTCATCTGTGTTTCTAGAGTGCCCAGAAAGCTTAGACATTGTATCAGACAGAATATTATCTGATGAGTTCTGAAGAAACTATCAAGAACACTAACTATGTGTATAAAACACATGGTTAGACCTTTAATACATTATCAATAGGTCCCAGAACAGGTGTTTCCCAAGGGAACATTGGGGAGATGGTGGGTGTATATTTCCAACCCATCTGCTGAGGTTGGTCTTCATAACATCTCAATTACAGGTCCAGGAGACTGAGGATATTTCTCTTTTATTCTGTGTTGCAGACAGTTTTAACTGTTAGCAATGTAGAAGGAAGAAAACTTGCCTGGAAGGTCAGGAGCCCAGAATGTCCTCCCACCACATGTCTGTGACTTTGAATAATTCACTTGGCTTTACCAAGGCTTGATGTTCCCTCATTTCAATTATAAAGGAAGTTGAGGATGGTTCTTTTTTTGCTATAAACAACTAAGATGTAACATAAAGGACATCATTTCAGGGACTTCGTACAGCCTTGCTCATAAAGCAAATCATCCCAATTCTGAGAAAGAGCGATTCCAAGACCTTTAGAAAGTGAGTACTTTATACTCTACTTTTGATGCTGGCAAAAGAGTTTGTGTGCCTGACATTTTTTTCCTCTTCTGAAACTCTTTCTGTAGCACACAAATGGAAACCTTTTAGGAAGGTCCTTCCAGAAGCCACTGGAATCAGAGTTCCCCCTGAAGAGTCACGGGAATTGGCTGAGTGAATCACAAAGTTCTGTCTGAGATGTCTCCAAGCTGTGATCAATGTAACAACTCTTCACATTAAGACAGATAACCATGCATACAAACAAAAAACATGCATGGGATGGCCAGTAGCTCCTGGAACACAGCACATTCTACTCTGGTCTGCTGACTCTAAGCACCCATTCTCTGTTCTGTAAACCAACCTTCACCCAGTAGGTTGAAGATTTTGCCTTTCTCTGCCTTGGCAGAGTTGGGGCTGGGTAAGAAGGGAAGTCTTTGTGGCTCAGGTGCTGATTAACTCACCCACTCTAAGTTTGAAAACTGTTCCAGGCCATCAGCTCTGACCTTCAAAACTCCCCTCCACATAGATGGTGACCTTAGTTTTAACAATTTACATCTTATATTCGTCCAAGGCATATGTACCAGGGCCTTCTCTGTGCTATTACTTTGGATGTGGAGGGAAAACATGAACAGGACTCTGCCACAGGAAGAACCACGTTCATGGAACAAGCACTCACTTCAGGTCTCCCTTTGGTACCACTCATAGAGCTCCGTGACTTGGTGACCACTCCAAGACTCACCTGCTCCCTGGTGCCTTCCCACAAGCACATCTGCTCCCACCATGCAGCCCATGCCCAGGATGCAGACCACGATGCCGATGAAATGCACAGCCTTGTACCGGATCAGCAGGAAGAACCAGGAGAGCAAAATCACCACTGGGATCACAAAACAGTCCAGGAGCTATTGGGAGCATCAAAAGAAACCATAGTGAGAGTCAGGGGAAACAGCATACAAGAAAAGGTTGAGCTCTGTCAGAAAGCTCTTCCCTGGAGACTACTCATTCAGAGCCAGCACAGAGGTGGTTAAAGCTCCCTCAGACACAAGGCAGCTTTGTTCCTCATTTATTCATTAACATCTCTTAAAATTGAAGGAAAGGACAATGACAAATGGATAAGATTGGATGGGGGTGAAGATTCCCCTGTCCTCTTCTGTGTCCAGCCAGCTCTGTGGCCCATCTTCCTCAGAACCTTGACAATGTTCTTGAGGACACTTGGGGCATGGGAAAATACTTTGAGCCATTTTACATGGATCCAACACTTTAGGGGTAGATATGGAAATGAAAGGTGAGGCCACAAGTTTTTTTACAAAATGATTGGCAAATTAATAGAACTTAGAAAATGTTCTTACTTTTTCTTGGGCAACTATCTCCCTTGTAATACTGAAAATTATTTAATCCCATAATTGTTGTTTCTCTTTTAATATCAATGAACATATTAGTGCAAAAATAGTGTGATTCCACCTGACATGAATCCCTGAGAGCTGGTACCCTTGGTGAGGTGGAGAGACAACATGGCAACAGGAGAGGAATCCTATGCAGAGCCCCAGAGCCCCTGCTTTATGGCATTGGGCAATCACACACCCAGGAGAACTCTGTGTCCTATTAGAAAAAACAACAACACTCTCAGGCCTCCCTGGCCATCAGTAGAAAGCTCTGATAGTAGTTACTGAACAAGGACACACAGATTTCTAAGGATCTGAAGCATCAAAACTCAGCCTCTGAGAAAGGTTTAGTTATTTACATGGTATTTCCAAATGTCAGACTAGTCAATTGGCAGTATAAGGAGCACTCAGAATCCTCAACATCCCCAAAGACATTTGTGATGTGGACAGATCCTCATGCATCTCTCTATGTTGGACTGCTCTCCTGCCAAATAACAACATCAGTCAGAGTACCCAATCGTCTTCCGGGTGGTTATAAGCTGACAGAGCTACAGTGTGGAAGGACCATATGAATGTCACACAAAGAGCATTGTGAGAACTGGGGACTGATCTCAGGGAGCACAGCACTCCTGAAGGGGATCTATACAAGCAGCAGCAGTTGGTGGTATTGTTCTGAGAAGCCCATAGTTGTTGCCTGCATGGTTAAATTAACAATGTAAGTTAATGACCTATCTGATGTAATTATATGCACAATGTTAGATTTTACAACTGGCTTCAGATGCCATGTAATGAAATTTTAGTTTGCCAATGAAAATTGTCCACTGCACACAATAGAATCACTGTTTCATTTTGCAAATTAAAACTGATTGGATTAAGTTGAAATATTTCACTATTTGCCATTCAGTTGGGATGGCATCTGGCTGAAAGGAATCTTCCCACAGAGCTGAAGGCCCCCATTCATGAATCATTGAGGGCAGACTAGTATATCATCCAGGCTTTGAGCAGGGCCCAAGTGAGCCTTTTTGCCTCTCAGCATTTACTGGAAACACCAGAGCTTGGTGAGCCCTGGAGCCTGCAGCACCATGGTGTGGGTATGAGACCCCTCATTTGTAAGTATCAAGTGGAACCAAGGAAGAAAAGTGTTTAAAAAGAAGAGAAAGGAAATAAAAGTGTCATCAAGCTGGGGTTCACATGATGCTTGTTCGAGAGAAGCTTGGTGTTTAGCACAGAGTTGGGGCTCAGTAATGGTCCTTGGACTATGGACACACCTCTGACTTCCAGAAGGGACATTAGAGCATTTGGAGTTCAGGTTCAATTCTTGATTTTGCAAGAATGCCCCTTATCTCTGAAGAAAGTTACCATTCATACCCTTGCCCTTCAAGCATTCCTACACATTTATCAACACCATTTCAGGGTAGCATTTCCCCAGGGTAGAAGCACCAGGATCCAGTTTTGAAAGTTGGACACTCGCAAGATAAATGCCAAGAGCGTGATACACTGAAGGTCTAACAGTGGTATCAAGAGTAGATATGAATCTCGATGCTTCCAAACAGTGTTTTAGTAGAAATCAATGGACCTCTATTGAGCTCTACAGCTGAGGCCTGGCCGTGGTGTCTGTCACTACAGATAAGGAGCTTTTTGGCAGCTACAGTTTGTAAATCAATTATTAGTTGTTAGTGATATTTTTCCCTCTCCAGCATATTGTCTTAGTGAAGACTTTGCTCAGATCATAATAAAACAGACAGACATTATAAGAGCTGTCCAGTCCTGGGACTGTTAAGTAAGGAAATGTGAGCAAGCTCGCCTCTAATTCTGTCACCAAACAGCTTATATGAATTATCTTTCAAAAGTAATACTCTTCATAGTCTTTGCATATTTTGGAGGAATTTGTGTTCATTGCAATTACTGCTCACTCCAAAAGCATGGAGAGTTGCGGGTAACAAGATCAAACTTGCTTTAGCTTAAACGGAGCCAGATTTAAAACAAAGTCCTTAAGGATGGGAAGGCTCATTCCTTGGTTTCAAAGGCCAATGAATGCTTCGGCATTTTTAAATGTGAAAGCAAGGTCTAAAGGAACATGATTTAAAATTGTTAGCAGCATGAATAAATGCAAAGAGAGACAAAGATCTTTGACCAAAACAATTATTCCAATAAGAAATGTGAAAATATGAGTTCAGTAGAAAAATAGATCTTCCCCCATAAGACTTTCAACATAATGGTCTTCCCTTCATGCAGAACTGGCTCTCATATCCTTCTCAGAAATAACCTGTAATAAAGGATTTTTGTTTTTCTGTTTCGTTTTTTATTTATTTTGAGTCCATAAATCTTAGCTCCTTGCAGGGAAAAGGAATTAGCTGTCTTTAAACCTATTTCTCCATTCAAGAAGATATAAAAATCACATTTTATGACCATGCTACACTCTGAAAAAAAAATCAAGGAATATAAAAAGTATTTTGGAACTGGGCGTGATGCAAAAGTCTATATCAGAGCACTCAGGAGATAGAAGCAGAGGTAGGTGTCATGAGTTCTGGGCTAGCCTTAGCAGGAAGACCTTTCTCAGAAGACAACACAAAGAAGAACAAAACCTAAAATACTACAAAATTTGTGCACTGTTCTTGGACTTACATAGCAGCTTCCTCCCTTAAGGATTTAAACTAATTTACTCCCCTCATACCGAAAGGCCTCCTTCTACAGGGACTGGGCACCTCTTCTCTGCCTTTGTTGATTGACAGTGGTATGGACCGATTCTTCAAAGCCATGGAGACAGCACCAAGGCTATTGTTCGCACCTTGAGTTTTCCATCTTTATTGATGTTTCCTTTGCTTGCACTTACGGTTTGTAAAGGACCCATTAAAGATGCAATGGATTGTCTCAATTTTGTCAGTAAGAAAACTGGAATCCCAGAAGTAGAGCCTATTATTTTTAGAATTGGGCATAAAATACCAGTTTCTATATCCTGAGGTCACAATTCAAGTACAGCTTATAGAACGTTGATGTATTTGTTGACATTGTTCTGGGGATAATGAATGTGTATGTGTGTGTGTGTGTGTGTGTGTGTGTGTGTGTGTGTGTGTGTGTGTTTGTGCATGTTTATGTGTACATATATGTGTATGTGTACATGTGTGCATGTGTGGGTTGCAGCAGCATTTAACTTTCTGCTATCTTTCTCACTTTCTCATTTCCACTCATTTCTGACTATCTTTCCACTGTATCTTTGCCTACAGTCTTTAATCATGCTTTGTTATAAGCCTATATACCTAAAACACACACACACACACACACACACACACACACACACACACACACACACACCATCACTCTCTGTCAGTATCTATTCAAGTTTTCTCTTTTTTTATGCTATGCCCATTTTCCTGGGTTTTATACCCCACCTTTTAGTCTACTTAAGAAACCCACACTTCTGAGGGGAACAGTTGTATGGGTGAGAGGCAGGGCTTGGCTTCATTTACAATATACCAGATATTTAGGGACCTCGCAAGGTAGACGCTCGAACACGGAAGACCCGGAGTGGAGGTGTGGGGAGAGCTAGCAGAAGCAAGAGATCAAGTCTGCTGGCCTTCTGGTGCTTTGGTCTTATTCATATAGAAGCTGAATGCCAGCTTCAGCATGGGAAGCTCCAGGAGGAAGCCCTAGCTGCCCAAGGGAACCCCATCTCTACCTTCCTTTCCCAGGTTCTTCCTGCTGAGCATCCTCTGGCATGCCATCGTTCCATAGCAGTCCTGCTCAACCCAATGCAGAGCCACATTTAGGCTGCCCCTGTAACCATGAGCACCCAAATTGAATCTCCACTGTAGACCAATGCTCTGACACTGTGTACATTTCCTTTTGTTCTTACTAAGAACATTACTCTTATAGACTCTATTATTTACTTCATATATGTTTAGATCTGGTTAGAGATCCCCTGGGAACACATTAGTCATGTCAGCCAAGAAAGGGGGTAGGCTAATGGCAAACCTTCATCTCTCCCTCCTCTCTTCCAAAACCAATCCCCTAGTCTCACCCCATCTCTGGAGCAGACTACCTGCTGTGGTCTCTCCTAACTCCCTGCACCATTTCCAGGACACTAAGCAGATCCTGGTGGAACACCTTACTTTCCACCTTCCTGTGGACCCTCTCAACCCCCACTCTTTTTTTTTTTTAATAACTTGAATATTTCTTATATACATTTCGAGTATTATCCCCTCTCCCGCTTTCCGGCCAAACCTCCCCCTCCCCCCTCCCCTTCCTTATGGGTGTTCCCTTCCCCACCCTCCCCCCATTGCCGCCCCCCCCCGCAACAGTCTAGTTCACTGGGGGTTCAGTATTAGCAGGACCCAGGGCTTCCCCCTTCCACTGGTGCTCTTACTAGGATATTCATTGCTACCTATGAGGTCAGAGTCCAGGGTCAGTCCATGTATAGTCTTTAGGTAGTGGCTTAGTCCCTGGAAGCTCTGGTGGCTTGTCATTGTTGTACAGCTAGGGTCTCGAGCCCCTTCAAGCTCTTCCAGTTCTTTCTCTGATTCCTTCAACGGGGGTCCTATTCTCAGTTCAGAGGTTTGCTGCTGACATTCGCCTCTGTATTTGCTGTATTCTGGCTGTGTCTCTCAGGAGCGATCTACACTTCTGCACTTCTTTGCTTCATCCATCTTGTCTAATTGGGTGGCTGTATATATATGGGCCACATGTGGGGCAGGCTCTGAATGGATGTTCCTTCAGTCTCTGTTTTAATCTTTGCCTCTCTCTTCCCTGCCAAGGGTATTCTTGTTCCCCTTTTAAAGAAGGAGTGAAGCATTCACATTTTGATCCTCCGTCTTGAGTTTCATTTGTTCTAGACATCTAGGGTAATTCAGGCATTTGGGCTAATAGCCACTTATCAATGAGTGCATACCATGTATGTCTTTCTGTGATTGGGTTAGCTCACTCAGGATGATATTTTCCAGTTCCAACCATTTGCCTACAAATTTCATAAACTTCGTTGTTTTTGATAGCTGAGTAATATTCCATTGTGTAGATGTACCACATTTTCTGTATCCATTCCTCTGTTGAAGGGCATCTGGGTTCTTTCCAGCTTCTGGCTATTATAAATAAGGCTGCGATGAACATAGTGGAGCACGTGTCTTTTTTATATGTTGGGGCATCTTTTGGGTATATGCCCAAGAGAGGTATAGCTGGATCCTCAGGCAGTTCAATGTCCAATTTTCTGAGGAACCTCCAGACTGATTTCCAGAATGGTTGTACCAGTCTGCAATCCCACCAACAATGGAGGAGTGTTCCTCTTTCTCCACATCCTCGCCAGCATTTGCTGTCACCTGAGTTTTTGATCTTAGCCATTCTCACTGGTGTGAGGTGAAATCTCAGGGTTGTTTTGATTTGCATTTCCCTGATGACTAAAGATGTTGAACATTTCTTTAGGTGTTTCTCAGCCATTCGGCATTCCTCAGCTGTGAATTCTTTGTTTAGCTCTGAACCCCATTTTTTAATAGGGTTATTTGTCTCCCTGCGGTCTAACTTCTTGAGTTCTTTGTATATTTTGGATATAAGGCCTCTATCTGTTGTAGGATTGGTAAAGATCTTTTCCCAATCTGTTGGTTATTGTTTTGTCCTAACCACAGTGTCCTTTGCCTTACAGAAGCTTTGCAGTTTTATGAGATCCCATTTGTCGATTCTTGATCTTAGAGCATACGCCATTGGTGTTTTATTCAGGAAATTTTTTCCAGTGCCCATGTGTTCCAGATGCTTCCCTAGTTTTTCTTCTATTAGTTTGAGTGTGTCTGGTTTGATGTGGAGGTCCTTGATCCACTTGGACTTAAGCTTTGTACAGGGTGATAAGCATGGATCGATCTGCATTCTTATACATGTTGACCTCCAGTTGAACCAGCACCATTTGCTGAAAATGCTATCTTTTTTTCCATTGGATGGATTTGGCTCCTTTGTCAAAAATCAAGTGACCATAGGTGTGTGGGTTCATTTCTGGGTCTTCAATTCTGTTCCATTGGTCTATCTGTCTGTCTCTGTACCAATACCATGCAGTTTTTATCACTATTGCTCTGTAATACTGCTTGAGTTCAGGGATAGTGATTCCCCTGAAGTCCTTTTATTGTTGAGGATAGTTTTAGCTATCCTGGGTTTTTTGTTATTCCAGATGAATTTGCAAATTTTTCTGTCTAACTCTTTGAAGAATTGGATTGGTATTTTGATGGGGATTGCATTGAATCTGTAGATCGCTTTTGGTAAAATGGCCATTTTTACTATATTAATCCTGCCAATCCATGAGCATGGGAGATCTTTCCACCTTCTGAGGTCTTCTTCAATTTCTTTCTTCAGTGTCTTGAAGTTCTTATTGTACAGATCTTTTACTTGCTTGGTTAAAGTCACACCGAGGTATTTTATATTATTTGGGTCTATTATGAAGGGTGTCGTTTCCCTAATTTCTTTCTCGGCTTGTTTCTCTTTTGTGTAGAGGAAGGCTACTGATTTATTTGAGTTAATTTTATACCCAGCCACTTTGCTGAAGTTGTTTATCAGCTTTAGTAGTTCTCTGGTGGAACTTTTGGCGTCACTTAAATATACTATCATATCATCTGCAAATAGTGATATTTTGACTTCTTCTTTTCCGATCTGTATCCCCTTGATCTCCTTTTGTTGTCTGATTGCTCTGGCTAGAACTTCAAGAACTATATTGAATAAGTAGGGAGAGAGTGGGCAGCCTTGTCTAGTCCCTGATTTTAGTGGGATTGCTTCAAGTTTCTCTCCATTTAGTTTAATGTTAGCAACTGGTTTGCTGTATATGGCTTTTATTATGTTTAGGTATGGGCCTTGTATTCCTATTCTTTCCAGGACTTTTATCATGAAGGGGTGTTGAATTTTGTCAAATGCTTTCTCAGCATCTAATGAAATGATCATGTGGTTTTGTTCTTTCAGTTTGTTTATATAATGGATCACGTTGATGGTTTTTCGTATATTAAACCATCCCTGCATGCCTGGGATGAAGCCTACTTGATCATGGTGGATGATTGTTTTGATGTGCTCTTGGATTCGGTTTGCCAGAATTTTGTTGAGTATTTTTTCGTCAATGTTCATAAGGGAAATTGGTCTGAAGTTCTCTTTCTTTGTTGGGTCTTTGTGTGGTTTAGGTATAAGAGTAATTGTGGCTTCATAGAAGGAATTCGGGTAGTGCTCCATCTGTTTCAATTTTGTGGAATAGTTTGGATAATATTGGTATGAGGTCTTCTATGAAGGTCTGATAGAATTCTGCACTAAACCCGTCTGGACCTGGGCTCTTTTTTGGTTGGGAGGCCTTTAATGACTGCTTCTATTTCCTAAGGAGTTATGGGGTTGTTTAACTGGTTTATCTGTTCCTGATTTAACTTCGGACCTGGTATCTGTCTGGAAATTGTCCATTTCCTGTAGATTTTCAAGTTTTGTTGAATATAGGCTTTTATAGTAAGATCTGATGATTTTTGAATTTCCTCTGAATCTGTAGTTATGTCTCCTTTTCATTTCTGATTTTGTTAATTTGGACACCTCTCTGTGTCCTCTCGTTAGTCTGGCTGGGGTTTATCTATCTTGTTGATTTTCTCAAAGAACCAACTTTTGGTTCTGTTGATTCTTTCTATGGTCCTTTTGTTTCTACTTGATTTGATTTCAGCTCTGAGTTTGATTATTTCCTGCCTTCTCCTCCTCCTGGGTGTATTTGCTTCTTTTTGTTCTAGAGCTTTTAGTTGTGCTGTCAAGCTGCTGTCATATGCTCTTTCCTGTTTCTTTCTGCAGGCATTCAGCGCTATGAGTTTTCCTCTTAGCACAGCTTTCATTGTGTCCCATAAGTTTGGGTATGTTGTACCTTCATTTTCATTAAATTCTAAAAAGTTTTTAATTTCTTTCTTTATTTCTTCCTTGACCAGGTTATCATTGAGTAGAGCATTGTTCAGTTTCCACGTATATGTGGGCATTCTTCCCGTATTGTTATTGAAGACCAGCTTTAGGCCGTGGTGGTCCGATAGCACGCATGGGATTATTTCTATCTTTCCGTACCTGTTGAGGCCCATTTTTTGACCAATTATATGGTCAATTTTGGAGAAAGTACCATGAGGAGCTGAGAAGAAGGTATATCCTTTTGCTTTAGGGTAGAACGTTCTATAAATATCCGTTAAGTCCATTTGGCTCATGACTTCTCTTAGTCTGTCTACGTCTCTGTTTAATTTCTGTTTCCATGATCTGTCCATTGATTGTGTGAGGTGCAATGTGTGTTTTGAGCTTTAGTAAGGTTTCTTTTACGTATGTAGGTGCCCTTGTATTTGGGGCATAGATATTTAGGATTGAGAGTTCATCTTGGTGGATTTTTCCTTTGATGAATATAAAGTGTCCTTCCTTATCTTTTTTGATGACTTTTAGTTGGAAATTGATTTTATTTTATATTAGAATGGCTACTCCAGCTTGCTTCTTCAGACCATTTGTTTGGAAAGTTGTTTTCCAGGCTTTCACTCTGAGGTAGTGTCTGTCTTTGTCTCTGAAGTGTGTTTCCTGTAGGCAGCAGAATGCAGGGTCCTCGTTGCGTATCCAGTTTGTTAATCTATGTCTTTTTATTGGGGAGTTGAGGCCATTGATGTTGAGAGATATTAAGGAATAGTGATTATTGCTTCCTGTTATATTCATATTTGGATGTGAGGTTGTGTTTGTGTGCTTTTCTTCTCTTTGTTTTGTTGCCAAGACGATTAGATTCTTGCCTCTTCTTGGGTATAGCTTGCCTCCTTATGTTGGGCTTTACCATTTATTATCCTTTGTAGTGCTGGATTTGTAGAAAGATATTGTGTAAATTTGGTTTTGTCATGGAATATCTTGGTTTCTCCATCTATGTTAATTGAGAGTTTTGCAGGATACAGTAGCCTGGGCTGGCATTTGTGTTCTCTTAGGGTCTGTATGACATCAGTCCAGGATCTTCTGGCCTTCATAGTTTCTGGCGAGAAGACAGGTGTGATTCTGATAGGTCTGCCTTTATATGTTACTTGACCTTTTTCTCTTACTGCTTTTAATATTCTTTCTTTATTTTGAGCGTTTAGTGTTTTGACTATTATGTGACGGGAGGTGTTTCTTTTCTGGTCCAATCTATTTGGAGTTCTGTAGGCTTCTTGTATGCTTATGGGTATCTCTTTTTTTAGGTTAGGGAAGTTTTCTTCTATGATTTTGTTGAAGATATGTACTGGTCCTTTGAGCTGGGAGTCTTCACTCTCTTCTATACCTATTATCCTTAGGTTTGATCTTCTCATTGAGTCCTGGATTTCCTGTATGTTTTGGACCAGTAGCTTTTTCCGCTTTACATTATCTTTGACAGTTGAGTCAATGATTTCTATGGAATCTTCTGCTCCTGAGATTCTCTCTTCCATCTCTTGTATTCTGTTGGTGAAGCTTGTATCTACAGCTCCTTGTCTCTTCTTTTGGTTTTCTATATCCAGGGTTATTTCCATGTGTTCTTTCTTGATTGCTTCTATTTCCATTTTTAATTCCTTCAACTGTTTGTTTGTGTTTTCCTGGAATTCTTTCAGGGATTTTACGATTCCTCTCTGTAGGCTTTACTTGTTCTCTAAAGGGAGTTCTTCCGTCTTTCTTGAAGTCCTCCAGCATCATGATCAAATCTGATTTTGAAACTAGATCTTGCTTTTCTGGTGTGTTTGGATATTCCATGTTTGTTTTGGTGGGAGAATTGGGCTCCGATGATGCCATGTAGTCTTGGTTTCTGTTGCTTGTGTTACTGCGCTTGCCTCTCGCCATCAGATTATCTCTAGTGTTACTTTGTTCTGCTAATTCTGACAGTGGCTAGACTGTCCTATAAGCCTGTGTGTCAGGAGTGCTGTAGACCTGTTTTACTGTTTTCTTTCAGCCAGTTATGGGGACAGAGTTTTCTGCTTTCGTGTGTGTAGTTTTGTCCCTCTACAGGTCTTCAGCTGTTCCTGTTCAACCCCCACTCTTAACCCATCCTTATTCCTAAGTGTCAACCCCTAATACCGGGCAACACACGGCCACCATGCTCTCCTAAGAACAAGAGATGCCAACAGACATCAAGAAACAAAACCCCCATCCAACAAAGACAATCTTCCCAAACCCAGGTGACCGGGTAAAAACAGTGTGAAAACACAACCAATAATAGCTGGGACATACGTCTTCGCTAGAGCCCAGAAATCCTACCCCAGTAGATCTGGAGGATTTCAACACAGCTGAAGCACAAGCCAAAGAGCTCAAAATAGCTTTTATGAATATGATAAATTTTTATGAATATGATTAACTTACTTGAAGAGGAAATTAATAAATGTTCCCCTTCCCATCCTCCCCCCCCATTACCGCCCTCCCCACAAGAATCCCAATCACTGGGAGTCCAGCCTTGCAGGACCCAGGGCTTCCCCTTCCACTGGTGCTCTTACTAGGATATTCATTGCTACCTATGAGGTTAGAGTCCAGGTTCAGTCCATGTATAGTCTTTGGGTAGTGGCTTAATCCCTGGAAGCTCTGGTTGGTTGGCATTGTTGTCATATGGGGTCTCGAGCCCCTTTAGCTCTTTCAGTCCTTTCTCTGAGTCCTTCAGGAAAGGGAATAACATTTGAAATGTAAATAAGAAATACCCAATTTAATAAAGATGGAAAAAAGAAATCTATGAGGATACAAATGAGTGGATGGAAATGAATAAAACAGTTCAAGACCTGAAAGTGAACTAGAATTAATAAGGAAAACCTGAAATGAGGGAAATCTTGAAATGAAAAATGTAGGAACTCAAATGGGAATTCCAGAGGCAAGCCTCACCAACAGAATACAAGAGATGAAAGAAAGAATCTCAGGCATTGAAGACACTGTAGAAGAAATGGATACCTCTGTCAAAGAAAATGTTAAACCTTAAAAAAAAAAACTAGCATAAGGCATCCAGAAAATCTGGGACACCATGAGAAGACCAAATGTAAGATTAGAAAAAGGAGAAAAAAGTAGGTTAAAAAATATTTTCATTAAGATCATGGAAGAGACTTTCCATAACCTGAAAAAGGAAATACCTGTCAAGGTACATGGAACATACAGAACACCAAATAGACTAAACCGAAAAAGAAATTCTCATTACATAATAACCAAAACACTAGATGTAGAAAACAAAGAAAGACTATTAAAATGTGTAATATGAAAAAGACCAGGTAACAAAGAACAGACCAATTGTAATAACACCTAAAATAATTCTGAATAATTAAAGAACTGTTGGAGCTATCACCATCCATACAGAGCTAAAAATAATAAAAACTGGATGGGTCTCGCACAAATCAGCCACTCTGATAGAATGGAATTGAAGGCACAGACATAAAGCCACACACTGGAAAAAAGGACAGCATCTTCAGCAAATAGTGTTGGTCAAACTGGATGTCTGCATGTAGAAGAATCCAAATAGAGCCATACTTATCATCCTGAACAAAACTCAACTCCAAATGGATCAAAGACCTCCACATAAAACCAGATATTCTGGACCTGATCAAAGAGAAAGTGGACAACATCCTTGAACTCATAAGAACAGGAAAAGACTTTCTGAACAGGACACCCTTAGTACAAGCGCTAAGATCAGTAATTAACAAATGTGCTCTCATGTAACTGAAAGCCTTCCGAAAGGCAAAGGTCACCATCATTTAGACATAGCTGCTGCCTACAGAGTGCAGAAAGATTTTTACCAAATACACACCCAACAGAGGGCTAATATACAAAGTACACTAAGAACTTGAAAAGCAAGATATCTAAAATCCCCACAATTTAAAGATGGGGTAGAGATGTAAACAGAATTCTCAATAAAGGAATATCAAATGACCGAGAAACACTTAAAGAAGATGTTCAACCTCATGAGTCATCAGGGAAACGCAAGTCAAAACTACCTTGATATAATACATTGTTATCTTACACCCATTAGAATGGCTAATATCAGTAGCACAAGTGATGACTCATGCTGGCACAGATGTGGAGTAAGAGGAACACTCATCCATTGCTCGTGGTAGTGGCAGCATTCAGTTATTACAGTAATCAGTGTAGTGATTCCTCCGGAAGATGGGTCTACCTCTCAACGCTGCTGTACAACGCAGGCATATCCCGCCACGGACGCCTCACCCCACTACAGAGGCATTTGCTCAGTCACTGCTGCTCTATTCCTAGTAGCCAGAAATTGGAAACAATCTATATGTTCCTCAACAGAAGAATGAATAAAGAAAAGGTGGTATGTTCACACAGTGCAATATTTTTTTTTGGATATTTTTTATTTACATTTCAAATGTTATCCTCTTTCCCAGTTTCCCATCCATAAAGCCCCTATCCCATCCCTGTCCCCTTCTTCTATAAGGGTGTTCTCCCACCCAACCACCCACCCTTCCCACCTCCCCACCCTGACATTCCCCTACACTGGGGAGTCCAGCCTTGGCAGGACCAAGGGCTTCTCCTCCCATTGGTTCCCAACAAAGCCATCCTCTGCTACATATACAGCTAGAGTAACGGACCTGTCCATGTACTCTTTGGGTGGTGGTTTAGTCCCTGGGACTCTGGTTGGTTGGTATTGTTCTTCTTATGGGGTTGCAAACCCCTTCAGCTCCTTCAACCCTTTCTCTAACTCCTCCAATGGGGACCCCATTCTCAGTTCAATGGTTGGCTGCTAGCATTTGACTCTGTATTTGTCATGCTCTGGCTGAGCCTCTCAGGAGACGGCTATATCAGGCTCCTTTCAGCATGCATTTCTTGGCATCAGCAATATCGTCTGAGTTTGGTGGCTGTATGTGTATATACATATATGCTGGATCCCCAGGTGGGGCAGACACTGGATGGCCTTTCCTTCAGTTCCAAAGTTTGTCTATGTATTTCCTCCTGTGAATATTTTTGTCCCCCCTTTTAAGAAGGACTGAAACATCCTCACCACACAGTGGAATAGTAAAAATGAAATTCACAGATAAGGATAAGACTAGAAAAAAATCATCTTGAGTAAGGTAACCCACCCCACCTCCAACTATGATATGTACTCAGTTACATGTGAACATGAGTTATTTAGTTAATGACAGCCAAGCTAAAATTCATAGAACCAGAGAGATTAGGTATGGAGTAAGGGAGTAGGAGTGGATGAGAACAGATAAAGCTTTATAGACAAGGGAAACAGAATAGAGAGTTAGGGATGGATTGGGGGAAGAACTAAAAATGAGAGGATAAAGAGAAGGATGAGGGGCAGAATATGAAGATAGATAGCTAAAGTGAAGGGGCAATTGAAGAGTAGTATAGAAACATAATATAGTAGAAGATTTCTAAAATAAATGCATATATGAAGGCTAGCTAAACAAAATTGCAAACAATCGGGGAGACAGAGACTGCACTGAACTTCTCTTGTTATCAAATGAAGCTTCCAATTCCAAGAGTGGGTTGTAGCCAATTGAGTTGTTAGCCAAAGGGATCCCAAGGGAAACAACCAGGCTGTTACCAAGGCCATAGGTTGTTTCCCGACAAACTGATGGCAAGGCCCCATTGCTAAGGACAACACTTACACAACTCATTGAACATAGGGAAACCAAGCTGTCACTTACATACAGTCTTCACCTCTGTATCTTTGTGTCTTTGGTACAGGAAGGCACTCTCCATGCTACCAAAAGAGAAATGTAAACAGGAACCCAGCCCCCAAACCTTTGACCTACAGTGGTGTCTTCCTGCAAGATCTGATGGTACAACAGTAGCATGAAGTCTATGGGAGTAACCTACCAATATCTGATTTGACTTAAGTCCACTTTCCAAGATGGAACCCATACTCAAAACTGCATGGGTGACCAAGAACTGGGGGGCAAGTGGACCACGCCACCAGACAGAAGAACTGGGAAGGTAAGATCGAAGCAGGTTCTAAAGCCCTGGGAAATCTCATAATTGAGAATGACAGGTGTTGGAACCAGCTTCCAGCCAGGCTCTACCTGTCCTGGAACACGTAACCATGACATCCCACTGAGAAGACCATGTAACCTAGAGTTCTCTATGGTAATGAGGTATGTAGATAGGCCTGGAGTGTTTAGCAAAGGAGCACCCCTTCCCTGCAAAAGGTATCTAATTCCTGGTTTACCCTGAGTAAGATACATGTATTTACATCTGTAGAAATAAAGCAGTTTGGAGAAGCAAGGACTGTCTCCTTCAGCAAGGACAGCAGCGTGGAGGGGCCATGCCTAAATCTCCTGGAGAAAGCTTTCTCTCTTTCAGCCCCTCTGTACTCTGGGTACTCACTCAGAACTAAACCAGATTCTGCCCTGTCCTGGGCAATCTCCTTCCTGCTGCATAGGGAAAACTCAGACTCAAGGACCACCAGTCTCAACCCCTTGAGGTCTCCAGCAGTGTCTGGGGACACAGGAGATTGAGAACCACAGCATCTGTTCCAGTACCTGCTGTTTCTCACCCAGGGAGACATGGGCTGGGACCACCGATCTCGGACTGCATTTTGCTTTCCCTGAGTGAGTTTCTAGCAGTGCTCTGGCACCCCAGCTTTGAGACAGACATACAGCCTGGCAACCTGAGACTAGATAGCCTAGCCACTTAGGGTAAAACCAAATACCGCTGTTCTAAAACACAAAACAAACAAACAAACCCATATCAATACAAATACAATGACTCCTAATGACACCTGACTATACTCAATGATCAGTGCCTTGTTCAGCCATTATTAGAGAAGCTTCCTCCTGAAGTGGATGGGAACCAAGACAGAGACCTGTGCATTATACAGAGACTGAGAGACCTTGGAACCCCAAGTCTTAAATGGGATCTCTCAATCAAATCCCTCCCTGAGGGCTAAGGAAACCCTGAGGAAGGAGAGGCAAAAAAGTATAAGAAACAAATGGAATGGAGGACCCCAAGAAAAAAGACCCTCTAAATAAACGCGATCAAGGACACTAAGAACTCACAGAGACTGAAGCACCAAGCCCAGGGCCTGCAACGATCTACACTAGGTAGGGTCCTAAGCTAAAAGGCGATGTAAACACAGACCCCCATCCCTAACCCCAACTATCTCCAGTTTGATAACCACTTGTGAATGAAAAGTTAGTTTTCTCCAAGGGAATCTCAATGGGAAAACAAAGCACCCTTAAGGGGAGGCTGGGTGACCAGCAGTGGAGGGGGACAAACTCAATGGCATCTTTGGAAGTTTTTCATAATACGATGTTCAGGCTTTATCCATTTTTACATTCCACCTTACGCTTTGTATTTTAATCCTTATTTTTATTTTATTTTGTTTGTGTACTTTTTCTTCTCTCTTTTTATCCTATACGACCTTTGTGTATATGTATTGTGGCTTTTACCTTAGTGTTTTTGGGGTACTCTTCTGTGTGCAGATGAGTGGGTATCTGCATCTGTTTCTTGCGCCTTTTCTTTTGCCTCTTTTCCTGATGTTTGTTTGCTTTCTCCTGGTGTGAGATGTGTTTCATTTCATTATATTATATTTAAATTTATTTTGCTATTATTACTTAAAATCTTGTTTTTGTTATTGTTGTTGTTGTTGTTGTTGTTGTTGTTGTTGCTGTTGTTGTTTTTAGCAAGAGACAGAAAGTGGGTCCAGGGGAAGAGGGAAAGAATTGGTAGGAGCAAAGGAAGGGAAACCATAATCAGGATATATTATGTGAAAAAAAAATCTATTTCTTTGTTTTTATTTTTTATTAGATATATTTCTTTACTTATATTTCAAAGGTTATTCCCCTTCCTGGTTTCCTGTCCATAAGCCCCCATTCCATCCCCTCCCCCCCTCCTCCATAGGGGTATTCCCCCTATACATCCCCCTTATTGTCCAGTCCCCATATTCCCCTGCACTGGGGGTCCAACCTTGGCAAGGTCAAGGGCTTTCCCTTCCACTGGTGTCCCAACAAGGCTATTCTCTGCTACATATGCAGTTGGAGCTCTGGGTTGTAATCAGGATATATTATGTGAAAAAAATCTATTTCTAATAAAGAGAAAAGCACACACACACACACACACACACACACACACACACAGATGTACATGCACACACATGAAAGATCTGTTTTAAAGACTAGAGTACACCCACTGATAGAATACTTGCTTGCTGTATATACTGCCCCAAGTTTGGTCCGTAGCACCAGGGAGACAATAGCTATTTTAGACCCACACAATGCCCTGCTGTCTACAGTATTAAGTTGCCTTCATTGCTGAAGATTTATGTCTTCTAAGGAAAAGTGAGTTTCATTATTCACTGTTTTCAAAATTAGCTATTCTCATCTGTTTGGTATTTTTTCCAGATAAAATTTACCATCCTACTTTCAAATCTTTTCTCGCTTAACTTAAACCACTGGGGACTCTAAAAGTTCTGCCAATGTTCATTATCTTATTAAATATAAGATGAAGTATTTAAGGAAAAATCCATACCTTTCCCCCCAAACCGTTAATTTGATTTTAGATATTTGTGTTTATCATAGTTGTTGGCAATACCATTTGGCTGCAAATTATGCTTTTTAAAAAAAGCCCAGAGACACTGATGTCAGACAAGCACCACAGATTTTTTTTTTTGCTGCATGAAACAAATCAGAAAAAAACCATTTCATTTCTCTCTTCCACTCCCACCCTCCCAAACCTTCCTGCATACTCCTTTTTGATCTCCTTTTCCAAAGTCTTGACCTCTTCTTCATTACTTGTTGCTACATGCATAAACATATACATGTGCCAAAACACATCCTGCTCAGTCTGTCTAAGTTACATTTGCCATTTGCTATTGCATAAGCAATGTATGTGCTCTTTCCTGGGGGAAGATCTCAGCATTCTTTAGTTGCCTGTGGTTCTTTGTATAGGGCTGAGGTCCCCCAGGCTCATGTCCCTGTTTGCATGTTTCTTGTTGTCCTTATGCAGCTTGCCTAACGTGTTGGTGAGACTTCATTCATGTAGCGTCTGACATTCTCAGAAGACACAATCTCACAGCAAACTCCCTGATCACGTGGCTCTTACGATCCCTGAGCACCCCCTTTCACCGTGCTCCCTGAGATGTAGGCGCTGGACTTCTATTGCAGATAAATCCATTGGGACTGTGATCTACAGCTCTACATCTTGATTGGCAGTAGTTTCCTGTAATGGCTGCCCTCTGTTGTAAAAAGTTTTCTCAATGGAAGACTATGCTTATCTGTGGTTATAATGACAAATATTTAGAGTGGAATTAGGTGTTCTATTCATTTAGTAAAATGATGGTTGTGTGTCCTCCTTCAGGGTCCATGACATCAGTGACTCTGAATACTAGGTTTTCAGTACCAGGAATATTTCCCTCCTGTTGAAGAGAGCTGCTGGTTACTGCAAAGGCGTGTGTGCCATGATTGCAGATTAAAGTTATCTTGCCATACTGGTCATCGTTGTGGCTCATAGGTGTCACATCTGGGGAAGCTTCCATGGTATCGCTAAAAACTGGTCCTCAGTGTGGCAGCTTTCAGGCCAGTTCTAGCTTAGGGACTTGTGGGCCCTGTTTCTAAAGTGCATGGCATCTCTAACGATAAGGACTTACCTTCCACTTCTGGATGGAAGCCAAGTGCAAAAACAATACATTTTTTAAAATGAATGAGACTCTGACCAGGAGCATGGGGAAATGCAGAAAATATTTTTTCCTAAAGAGATCAAATTTCTGATTTAGGTTTCACCCATTTCAAAAAGCTTACTCATTTAAAAAGTCCAGCTCAGAGCTTGAGAGATGGCATAGAGGTTAAGAGTGCTGGCTGCTCTTCTAGAGGTCCTGAGTTCAATTCCCAGAAACCATACAGTGACTCACAACCATCTGTAATGAGATCTGGTGCCCTCTTCTGGCCTGCAGACGTACATGCAGACAGAACACTGTATACAGAATCAATAAATCTTAAGGGGAAAAAAAAGTCCTGTAGCGACTGAGGAATAAAGACCATTTTAAAGAGAGATCCAGATCACCATACATCTAGTGTATTACTGTATTTTGTGTTGTCTGATACAAATGCTTTGTAAAATGGATGAAGATGATCAGAAAGTCAGAGAAATGAAGCTGAGAGAGGCACCCTGCAATTAAGAACGGGCATTTGAGAAAATCCTCTAGTCCTAAAGGCCGGGAATGACTTGTTGGAACGTGCACTTGGGGGCTGTGTTTTGTATCTAAAATGCTCCAAGTATTAACTTGTATTTTTGATATTCAATACCTGTGGACCAGAGCACTGATTTCCTGCTCACAGATCTGGCCCGTGAAGAAAAATAGCTTGTCTCAACCTGACTGGATATGGGCAGTTCTGAGTAGGTCACTTCACGACCTAAGCAAGCAAATGGAGATCAGGCTGCCTGTGCTAACATTAACTACAGAAGGCAGTACTACTTCCTATGCGATGTAACTTCCTGGGCGCTTGCAGACAGATATCCTGTGGGAGACATTCCTCAGTTCCCAGTGCTGGTCTCAGTGGTCTTTCCACCAAGGGACAATCTTAGCCCGTGCTCAAAGCCAGCAGCAATAAGGCACACTGAAGATTATTTTCTTCCCTTTTTGTTTTGAGACATCAGATCGACAAAGGTGGCAAAGTCCCCTCTTAGATATTGATGCAGGTTTTGGGGGTGGAGTGGGGTGGGAAAAGTATGAAATGGAGAGAGATGGTCCTGACAGCTTTTGGGAGGAGTTGGACATCGACCCCCCAACCCCGTCCCCCGTGTGCTAGTAACACGGCAAGGACAGTAATGTCTTC
Organism: Rattus rattus; assembly: GCF_011064425.1. Taxonomy (NCBI): domain Eukaryota; kingdom Metazoa; phylum Chordata; class Mammalia; order Rodentia; family Muridae; genus Rattus; species Rattus rattus. Next base: position 30,008,899 of record NC_046171.1, on the reverse strand, counting down.
ACATTCGTTTTTACCATGCTTGGTTCAGGTGATATGCATGTTTGTGGAAAAGTCAGTTTCTTGATGAAAGACCATATTTTATAATATTAGATATAAAAGTCTCCAGAAGAGGAAAATCAGAGTCTGTAAGAATAAAATGTTAACAATAGTAACCTTTTAATATGATGACGGGCTCTTTCCAGACCTGTGGTTGGAATCCTCTGCGATTTTCAAATTTCCTCTGAACATACACTGCTTTCACAATAGAGCAACACATTATGAGGAATCCATCAGGCAGGTAAACCTTTCTCAGGGGAAGCGGATAGTTTATAAACAAAACGAACAACAAGACTGAAGTGCCCCTATTTCAGCAGAGCACCATGAGGTGACCTCATCCCTCAGTCAAACCCTCTCTGCCCCAAAGAGACTTCTGCAGGGGCCTTCAGCTCATTAGCACCCCCTCCAGCTATTCACAGGGCAGGAGCACCCCTCACCTGCCCACCTGTCAGAAGCTCAGCCTGAGGCAACTGTGAGTGACTCCAGGAAAAAGCAGCAATTCTGAATGCTTCCTCCTGGTTCTTTTTTTTTTTTTTTTGGTTCTTTTTTTTTCGGGCTGGGGGACCCAGGGCCTTGCCTTCCCTAGGTAGCGCTCTGCCTAATCCCCAGCCCCCCTCCCTGGTTCTAATCGGGCCTTTCCCCTGGTTTCTAAAAGTGACGCATATTATAAATTCATCTCAGGTGGGTACAATGGGGGCACCAACAGGAGGAAAATCCTTTAAGCGGGCAGGTTTCAGGAGTTGAGGAAAGCCCCCTTTGGCTTGACTGTCCCGGTGGAGGGACTACAATTTGGAAAATACATATTCACATATCGATAAACATTTCCATTCTATGGCCTGGATAGGTATCCCCGCTGCAGTCATTTGAAGATGTAGCCAGGAGTCCATCATGAGGCTGCAGTACCTTCGATCTGGAAAAGTCTTTCATGGTAGAAAACTGCTGATACCGTTTTAGTTTCCCCCCCGACTCTTTTTTTTGCCGGGACATTATGTTCAGAGCATTCTCTTCCAGCACCCTGGGCCTTGATGTTTATATTTTATTGCCTTTAAATACTCCCCCTGCTGAAGCGGAGCTTCTACCACATTGTTAACAAGGAATACAAAAGCTTCCCAGGAAATGCCCTTCAGTGACGCAGAAGAGAGTCTTACCGCACTACTTTGCGTTTTGGTATCAACAGGACTTAAACACGTGAATTTTATGTCACCTGAGACCTGTTGTCAAAACTTCCTAGTCGCTTGGGCACTTTCATTTTCCTTTTCGGGTTTCAACCAGAGAGGGAGAAGGATGGGGAGGTGGAGGAGTTACTGCCATGCATAGACGATCTGGAACGAGTGCCTGGGAAGCCTCCTGACCAGAACACACAAATCTCCTAGTCCCTGCACAGGAAATTTGCTTGAGAAAGAAATGAGCCTTCCCAGAGGACAAATCTCCCTTTTTGTGAGCATCTCAGCAGCTCTAGTCAGAAGAGGATCTGATTATAGCAAACGGATTTCAAAGGGAAAAGCCCGGAACTCCTGTTCCCTGGGTACTCACTTCCTGGTGCCGGGACTGGTCCTCAACCTTCCCATTTTACTGACGAGGAAATGGAACTCTAAAGATAAGCGAATCTCTTCAAGTTACTATTAGAAGTTCTAGTTGCCTCATGCACTATTTCTTTTGCTCAAGAAACAGACCGTGTCTCCCACAGCCCTATTCTGTGACTGTGGACTGCAGGCTCTGTGGACTTGCAGTATCCTCCTGCACAGTCTAGCAAGCCCAGGCTCCTGTTGTCCATACAGAGGGCAAATGTGGATCATACATTTGATAACTGCCTTCCTCTGTGATTCCTGGTATGGAGGTTGGGCCGCAAAGTGTGGAGAGCCCATAGGAATGTGTAAGAAATAGCAAAACATTCCCTTCGTCATCCCTGGGAAATACAGACTCTCTGTTGGGGCATTGTTTCTAATGCTTTGTCTCAGTTCAGCTCCCAAAGTCACATGAGAATCTATGTGTCCAGATGCTGAAGGCCCCTGTCCACAATTGGTTTTGATTGATCAATAAAGAGACAGTGGTCAATGGTCGGGCAGGGGAACAGAGGCAGGACTTTTAGGGTTCCCGGGCAAGAAACTAAGGAGAGGGGAAGGGAGAATCGCCATGACTGGGAAGCAGAGAGATCAGACTGAAGGGCCCGCCAGCATGGAAAAAACTGGGAAAGTGACCCCAGCGGCCACCTCCCCAGTTGGGTCTGGGATAGCAGAGATAAAATAGAGTATTCATTCAGGAACACTGAGGGAGTGTGCTTATAGTCATAGGGAGGTTTGGAAGTGCCCAACGATTGAGCTAGTGAAGGCTATTAAATATAAAGTAAGTGTGTGTGTGTGTGTGTGTGTGTGTGTGTGTGTGTGTGTGTGTGTGTGTGTGTGTGTTTTTTCTCTCTCCAAATCAGAGCTCTTGGGCAGGTGCAGAGTGGCATGTGTACCTGCCCCTGCAGGGAGCTCAGAGTGGATTAACTACAGCTCTCTTTCTTTAAGACCTAGCACTGTGGTCTACAGAAGAATACTGCAACTCTCTTATTAAATCTCTTTTGAGGACAGACCAACTCAAGGTTGTATATAAAACTCAAGGTCCTTTAAAGTCTATCTAACAGTTACATAGTAGCCAGTGTGACTCACAGTGGTTCCCATTTGCCATTTCCTTATATAAATGAAAGGAGTTTGGGTTGGTTTTGTATTGAATCATGACCAAGGAGAAGGAGGGGCTGTATGGATCCAGTCCCAGAAAGAGGAGCAGCTGAATGAATCTAATCCCAGGAAAAGGAGCAGGTGGATAGATCCAGTCCTAACAAAGGTTATTGAGCTTATCTGAGTAGCAGGCTGGTGAGCTTTCTCTCACACGGAAAGAAGGAAACACACAGTAACATCGTTGAAAACCATCACTGGTTCAGAGTTTCAGTTTGCGTTTTTATTTTTAAATCACGGGGTATATGGTAATGCCTATGAGAAGTAGACAGATCTCAGCAGCCTCTCTCTCTCTGCCTGAGAGGTTTTCTGAGGAAGTCTTGCCTTAGGTAAGCCGGGCCCTAACTTGTATTTTTTTATTTATAGAATTCATGAACATGAGAGCATTAACAATAACATTAAAGCAAGTACATATTTCAAAGCACATATTGAAGGAAATGAAAGTTTTCTGATAAAATATTAATTCTGCATTAATTTTGCATCTCTCTTGATGCCTTCCAGCATTAAAACCACCCAGCAGGGAGGAACACTTTCAAAGGCTAGAGGAAAACATCTTGTACTTTGGGGATTTCTATTTCTGACATCCCTATTCTTTATTTTTTTTAAGACAAAAATCAGATTTTTCCCCATCTTACACATACATTTGTTCATTCAGCAGATAATTATGGAAGACCTAATATGTGTTCAAGGCCTACTATGCACTCTGACACTGGTTCTCTTTGCCTATGGACTTGTTGGGTACTGAAGGTCATCCTGCCATAGTTTGGAGCTCTCTCTCCCTCCTCATAGTTTGGAGCACTCTCCCCCTCCCTCCTGGCCCTGAAGCCTTACTTTAGATGTTATTTTGTGCCTCTGTGGTCTTAATCCCTTCCCACTGGGAAGCTTTCTTTGATATCTTGGTTCATCTTAGCCTTGTCCACCTCTTCATTCTTCCCTTCCTTTCCTCCCCACTATTTCCCTTCTTTCTCCTCATGTAGCAGTAAGGTGCAGCCAAGGACCTAGAATTGCTGGTCTTTTCTGCCAGGAATACAGGTGTACCCAGTTTTCGGCGATGCTGAGGATCAAACCCAGGGCTTGATGCAGGCCAGGCTAGCACTCTACCAGCTGAGCTCCATCTCCAGTCCCCATAACTAATCCCTTTTATTTACTCTAATTTGTAATAATTTGACAGTCTTACAGAGGTATAAAATGGATTTTTGCCATTTTCACCTCTTGCCTCCCCTCCCCCATTCCTCTGACTTCCACTGGTTCCCTTCTCCTTGATGAGTTCCCATCCTACCTTTTTTTTTCCTCCCTTGTAGCCCGCTGAGGTTGAGTTTAATTAGATTTATTGTTCTAGCCTGGGTTGGGAAGTCACTCTGTGGAACATGAACAACCTGTGGCCATACCACGGAAGAAAGTGATATCACATCCCCAAAGATGTGTTACTGCAAATAGTTCCTCTGGAAGTGGTCAGGCCTCATGGGCTCTTTCCTTAGTTATGACAAAACGCTGATGGCCCCAACGCTGTCAAGGACAGGTAAACACTACTGTAGTGACGTCATGGTACAATGGCCGCATCCTGTCCACGAGACATCTTCCCATAGGATGCCTCCCTTCCTTCGCTTTTCCATTCTTTCCAGCCCCTTCTCCGTGACGCTTCCTGAGCCTTGGAGGGTCGTTACAGCTGTCCTAACTGGGGACAAGCATGCTGCCACCACTTATTCTTAACACTTCGGCCAGTTGTGCATCAGCCATTGCCTGTGTCAGCGCATGGCTTCTTTGATGATGTCTAAATGTAAGAATCTAGAAGGTAATTTGGCAATAGGACAGTTTAGATTAATGATAATGGTAAATTCTCTGTTAGACCCCTTGAGTGCCACGGCCCAGGGGTGGATGGCCCCTGATCTTATTATTAATGGGAGAGGACTCTGCTTGTCATTTATCTTTCCCTCTTCACAGTCAGGCCATGAACATCAATCTACAGTCACAGCTTCTGGCTTTCTGGTCTTATCCATTCCTCTAGCTGTCCCCTCAGGGACAGGTCCCTTTACAACAGTCACCAAAGAAGAACTGCTTGGCTGCCCTGGACTCTAATAATTGCAGCAGGTGGTGCCGTTACGAGGCATTTTCTCTGAGCTTTCTCTTCCCATGTGCTTTATCTGACTTTTCTCTCAGCTACCTCTCCTCCACACTGGGCCTGTCTCCTGTCTTTTGTGGACATGAGAAAAGATGTTGGGAGATGACTAGACAAAGAAGCCCTAAGCAGCAGTCCCCTAAAGATTGTATTAAAATGGTTGATGGGGGTGGGGATGAATGAAGGATGGGGTGAGAGACAGGATGGTTAAGAGCACCAAAGAAGAAAGGGATATCAGATTCTGCTCTGAGGACCGGAAGACTTAAGATGGATTCCACAGACAGGCAACAGCTGTAGGGATCGCTCCCACTCCAGTTGTCGGGAGACCCACATGGACACTGAGCTGCACATCTGCTACATATGTGCCGGGGGCCTTGGCACTTATTTATGCAGCGCCAAGATAAAAATCTTCTATTTTGAGTTCTTCAGAATTGGTGTCTTCGTAGATCCAGTCCTTAGTACTTATTTCTCTACTCTTAGCAACTTCAAGAAAAAGTCACATTCAGCCACCATTTCTATCTCGCTAGCACCCACTCACTGCAATGTACATTCTCCTTCCCTCAAATCAGAAACAGTGCTTGAGAGTACCTCCATGTTTCAGTAGACCCATCCTCCCTCTCATCTCTCCCTCCCTCCTCTCTCCTCCCTTCCTTCCCCCTCTCTTTCTTTTCTATCCATCCCAATCTGCCTCATCTCCCAGTCCTCCTCAGAGACTCTCTCCCCCCAGACCCCCCTCCTCCGAGAGTTTGCCCCCTCCCACCTGTCCCCCTTTACTCACATCAAATCTCTGTAGTGTTCAGCTCATCCTTTCCCACTGAGGCTAGACGTGGAAGGATAAGGACACCAACCCACTCACAAAACTTTCTACCCAAAATTTGTCCTGCCTAAAGGAAATGCAGGGACAAAGATGGAGCAGAACTGAGGGCATGGCCAACCCATGACTGCCTAACTAGAGACCTAACCCATGGGCAAGCACCGATCCCTGGCGCTATTCATGACACTCAGTTGTGCTTACAGACAGGAACCTAGCTTAACTGTCTTCTGAGAGGCTCCACCCAGCAGCTGACTGACACAGATGTACATTGGCCGAACATTGGTCAGAGGTCAGAGATTCTTATGGAAGAGTTGGGGGAAGAATTGAAGGCCCCAAAGGGGATAGAAACCCCACAGGAAGACCAACAGAATTAACTAATATGTGTCCTTGGGAGCTCTCAGGAACTGAGCAACCGAGCAAAGGACATACACAGGCTAGACCAAAGCCCCCGGCACATATGTAGCAGATGTGCAGCTCAGTGTCCATGTGGGTCCCCCAACAACTGGAGTGGGAGCGATCCCTAAAGCTGCTGCCTGTCTGTGGAATCCATCTTAAGTCTTCCGGTCCTCAGAGCAGAATCTGATATCCCTTTCTCCTTTGATGCTCTTAACCATCCTGTCTCTAACCCTGTCCTCATTCACTGTCCATCCAAAGCCAGTTTAGCACAATCTTTAGGGGACCATTGCTTAGGGATTCTTTGTCCAGTCATCTCCCAATGTCTCTTCTCATTAGTCTATGTTTACTCTGAATGATCCCACTTACTGTGCTGCCTAGAAATCAACTAACTGTGTGACGGTGATGTGCAAAAGCATTTACATCTCAAATCTGAATCCTGCTTCTGGAGCCATCCACCACTGGCTGACCTGGTGTGGATATGCCAAGCCCCTACCACTCACCACCACCATCACCATCATCACCACTCAGCTGGCTCCAGCTGCAACCCATGCCATTTTCTAGACTTTTCCTCCTCCTGCGATTCTCCTCTTGGCAAATGGAATTGTTAGTGACTCAGGTGTTCAGGAAGGGTTTAGGACTTCTGTCCTGAAGCTCTTCCTTGTTCCCTGTTCTTTTGGTCTGGTTCTCTCATTGGCCTCTTCTTCCTAGCCTGAGTTGTGTCGTTCACTTGGGCTCAGTTTCAGTTTCCTTTTCTAGTTCTATTCCATACAGCACTAGCCATATGACAATGACATTGACTTCCTTACTTGCAGAGCTTTCTGCTCAATTCCACATACATACATCCAGTCACTCAGACCAAGCTTGCCGGAACCTTCCAGAGCAGAACACTTCTTCTCTTCTGCATCATAACTCCTTTTACTGTTTTGCTTTATTTTTTGTGTATGTGTCTTTGTGTGTGTATGTATGTGTGTGTGTGTTTATGTGTATTTTGGTTTTTTATGTATATATGGGTGAGTATGTGTGTGTTTTTGTGTATGTGTGTGTGTATATATATGTGTGTGTATATACAATATATATACATATACAATATATATACATACATATATATATACATATATATGTATACACACACACACACACACACACACACACACACACACACACATATATATATATATATATATATATATATATATATATATATATATATATAATGGTACCAACATTCCAATATTATCCTGGAGACTTGGGCCAAAAACTAAGGAATCTTTCTTCACTCTTCTACTTTTCTCTGCTACTGTTCCCAACCCCCAAACGAATGTTCAGAAAATCTTGTTGGATTTGTGACCAGTCTTCTCTAGGTCCCTCCAGTTCAGTCCTGCCTTACCATCACCTTTATCCTCCAGTAAGCCTGCTAACTGCCTCCCTCTGTTTACTCTTGACACTCTCAGTCAGATCCTGACATCCCTGCCAGTTAGGAGCAAATCTGTTCGCCTTCTCTTGACTTGCAGAGCCTGATATTTTCTGCCCCTAACTGCGTCTCCAGCTTTCTCTCTTGCCCCTGGCTATTTCACTGCTTTTCCTCTCTTAAACATGTCATGCTTCAGATAACCACTCTTCTGTTCTCTTGGCTTAGACTTCTCTCTACCCCCCTTTACTCTGTTAAATCCTAGCAGAGGGAGAGAGAGAATTTAAAAGCAAGAATACCTTTAAATGGACGCTTCGGGAGGTTAAGAATAGTCTTACCCACGCTCTGTGTCTAGTACTCATGAAAAGATGTATCACATTTGATATGTGTCTGTTGCATGAATGGATGGGCAAAGCATACAGCATGATTGGAGATTTCTTCAGCCACACAGAAGTCTGATCCTGCCTTTTTTTGACATTTAAACATCTTCAGGATTCCTTTTGTCCCATCTTGCTCTTCCTTTTATTTCACACCATACAAATGATCTTGCAAAGTGAAAAATACTTCACTTTATCCCTTATACCCGGAAACTCTTGCAATTCGGAAGTACAAACTCGCTGACATGGATTATTAATTTCTTGAAGTTTGTCTCTAGCCAACTCCATACATTTTCGTTTCTTCCATTAGAGACTCCGTGGTGTCATCTTATGTATGACAATATGTTGCTGGGATCTTTTGCACACTCTGTCAATAACAGTGTGTTATGCACTTAAAAACTGAGGAAACAACAGAGTACAACCTAGGTGTGTTTCCCACAAACACGGCACATATGAAAAGGAGCAAGTGACAAGCACAAGCATTCATCTCTGTTTCCTGGTTTCCTGACGGTAGATGCAATGTGAGGATCTACTTCTTCCCTCGTTGAAGGCAGAAGTGTGAGACCTTTAAATCTTTCTGATGCTCTACCCTCAGTTTCCATTGCCTTGTTCCCTACCCCGACTCTGTCTTCCAGGGATCTTTGTGATTACATTGGGGTCACCCAGATAATTCAGATAATCCCACTATCTCAATATCATTAGTTTAATCACAACTCTGAATCTATTTTGCCATTTTGGTAGTGCATTTGCATATTATGGGAATTAGAACACTAGCATTTTGAAAGGACATTATTCTGCCTACACTCCAGTTATGCTTGTGCATAATGAGAGGCGTGTTGAAAATGATGAGAAATTTCCTCAAACGGAAAAAGAAAATTGCCACTTCTTGAATAGGTTGTATAGGTGTTTACAGACCTAATCTCCTGTAATGCATTGGAATTCATTCATCTGAGCATGGCTGTCATTCACAATAGTCACACCAGAAGGTCACAGTTATATTTTAATGTATGCTCTTTACTCAGAACCACTTTAACTTTCCGAACTTGCCTTCTGTGTACTCATTAATGAAAGAAATTGCTCATTCTCTGAGGGTAAGTTTATTATTTGGAAAAAATCCGAAATGCTAGATTAAGCTATGTAATACTCCCTGTATGTCTAGAGGAGCAATTTAAAAAAAACTACATGTCTTAAAACTGTCTTTGAAAGGAATTTCAAAGGAGAAACTCTGAATGGTTTTGAACAATGGTCATCAGAACGATTGTATCAGGTTGAGAAATGAGTCCTTTGAAGTATAATAGGGCTGTGGTTGCACAAAATTTGCTTTGTTTGCTAATCATTTTGTGTTTCTATGAAAGAAGATGTCACTAATACTTCAAGAGGAGCATGTTCTTACTAAAAAGTAAAGAACATTCTTATGTGGGAAGTTGTTCCTGATGAAATCGCCAACAATTGCTTATTTCTTATTTTTTATGTTTCACTGATTAATCATGGATGCCAAGTGTTATCAACTATTTCTTTAAAGTCCATTGTCTCTTTCTGGAGGATCACCCAAGTAGTGGTCTATAGATAACCCAAAACTAGATGATTGGTTTTAAAAGTCCCTAATCAATTATTGTACTTGACACAGAGTATCTTTGACGTCTCCTTCAGCTTATCAATAATCTGTAGTGTTCAAGAACATAAAATGAATTAGGAGAGATTATCAGTCATGTTTAGATTTTTTTTCTCAGAGAATGGCAGGGAGGATGGTGGAATAAAATGATTCTAACTTTCTACCAAGATATTTGTTCTTTGTAGACATCACTTCAAGGACAAATGTGTAGGCCCAACAGCTGAGTACACTTTGATTGGCAAGATCTCAGAATGGAACTAAGTGAAGCCCTGCATTTATTTACCACATATCAGAATTTTTAGCTGGGCAATGAAGTGGCTTTAGTATTAAATAGCCCCAGTTCCCCCTCTCTCTTCCCCAGACTCTCTCACTCTCTTTCCTCCCACATATATATCCCAGAGATGCTCACTAAGCTTATATTTCCTTACTTAAATGAATGAAGCACTGGCTGAACATTCATTCTGTGTCTCTGTCTACTCATAATTTCCCTGTTCTTTTCTGTAGGTGGCAGTCGTGTCTGGAAGGAGGAGGTAGTCAATGGTTCCAGACCAATCTGCATAAAGGGGGCCTGGAGAAATCTAAGCCTGAGTTTTCCTTGTCTTCCCATTTATTCTAGTCCCCATTTCCAACATGTCAGGTTAGTCAAGTTGGCCTTTTGCTTTGAGGATTTAAATGAGAAACATTGTGATATAATTCTAGCTTAGAGACACGTTTTGGTTGCCATACATTTAAATAGCATGCACACCTAAGGAAGCAAGTGGAGCTGTTACACACAGTCTGAAATAATTTCCCACTCATGAAAAATATTCTTATTTACTTTCTGATGTGTTTAAAAAAAGTATGAATTGTTGACCAAAATCTGATTTAAAATATTGTTTCAAGAACATGCCCACTGCAGTCAGGCAGTTCCCTTGTACTCCTGGTGTGTTCTTTATTTTGTGTGCCAAGCAATAGGATTCCAGAGCTTAAAGGGAGTTTAGAATCTGGTGCTAGGTAAGCATGACTTAAGTAGACCAGGCCCGGACAATTCCCCACGATGTCTTCTCTTCAGAAACAAGATTGTACTGGAAGGTTTTGCTCATATAAGAACCATTTCTTGTTCATCTCCAGGAGCTTCCCCTGCCCCCATCCACTGGCAAATGGCTTCATTAATCTAAAATAGTTAATCATGCCAAAGCTAGTCAGAGGTGGTTCTCCTTTCTTCTGGACTTCAAGCAGGTTATTTTTTTGATCACTTTGCACATAGCTATGTAATCCATCACTTTCTTTAAAATTTCAGCCAAAGAATAGAATAAAAGAATAGGACTGCTGAAAATAATGCATGTCTTTCCCCCTTAAGTTGGATTGATGGAAAGAACACAGGTAGTAGAAATAATCTAAGCAAAATGAACAGCTGTTTATTATGCAACTTCTGGCATATTCAATTCTAAAGACTCCTGAGACTGCTGGGAGACCCGTGCAGGCTCTATGGGACTGATTGCAGAAAGGACAAAGGAACTGCACTTCAGAGGGGCTAAGGACTGCATTTAGGAGCTGGGGGCAGGATATGAACAGTAGAGTGGATTATTGGTGGCTGCATTATTTTATCCTTGGGGCTAGTGGAGGTGTATTAAATAAAATGGGGGTGGTTAGACTCTCTAGTTTAGGTAGGCAAACAGGGAGAGGAAGCAAGGACTAGATAGATAGATAGATAGATAGATAGATAGATAGATAGATAGATAGATAGATAGATACATAGATACATAGATACATAGATAGATAAATATATAGATAGATACATAGATACATAGATAGATAGATGGATAGATGAGAGATAGATGAGAAAGGGGGTGGAGAACAAGCATACAAGGGCATCTTACTTATTCATAATCTGCCTCTGTGCACCACTGGAGCCAAAAATCACCATTGGCCTGTTTTATTGTCAGACTCGTGTTGTCAATAAATCCTACTCAAATGTCACCTCTGGAGTTCTCCCTGTCTTTCATAGAGTCAGTCACTCCTCCTTAATCCCAGGGCATTTTGTGGGTAGCTCTTTTACATGAATTTATGATACACATTGTCTTCCAGTAAAATATAGACATATTTGTTAAAAGTTAGATTGTGTATTACTGAGAAATGCACCCCTAAAATTGAGTCATGAGGAAAAAAGATTGAATCCTTTATGGAACAGAGGCTGGTCAGCTTTGAAAACACAAAGCCACCCCTGTCCCCTTTGGCTTTCTTTCTCAATGAAAGATATAGAAAGTCAGGTTCCATAGAGACAGGAGAGATTCTAATCCTGTACTTCTCTTGTCAACATATGGAGAAATGACATTGCCAAGTATGTGAGAGTTTCCTTCAGAACATGGAAGGTCGCCACTTCCTCCCTCCAGAGAGCTAGTGGAACTTACAGTGGCTTGAATAGAAATGGCTCTTCATAAGCTCATAGATTTGAATGCTTGGTCACCAGGGAGTGGCACTATTAGGAGGTGTGGCCTTGTTGAAGTAGGTGTGACCTTATTAGAGGAAGTGTGTCTCACTGAGGGGCAAAGGGGGTCCTTCGGGTTCTCTGAATCCTAAATCAGGCTCAGTGTCTTTATCCCTTTCTGCTGCCCGTCAATCCAGATGCAGAACTCAGGGGCTCTGTCTGCTTGCAAGCCGCCATGCTTCCCGTCATGACCGTACCATTAAACCTCTGAACCAGTAAGCTAGTCCCAACTGAAAGTCTCCTTTATAAGAGTTGCTGTGGGGATGTATCTCTTCACAGCAATGAAAACCCCAAATAACCCCCTGGCAGAGTGTCAGAATCAAAATTGAGCAGAATCTCTTCACTCGGTGAAGTAAGGACATGATCAGAACTGGCAAGCTGCCTCAAAGTGGATACAAGCCACCAACATGAAATCATGAAGGCCACGATGTCTGGAGACACACGTGCCACCTCCCACGTGAATATGGAGGTTGGGACTATAAGAAGCTTGTCCAAAAGCAACTGAACTGTCCAAAGAGAGTTTTTTTTAACATGAGAGCAGATTGGTTGGTTTTGCACTGGTTCAGTCTTTTTATTCCAGTCACTGATACTTGTCCTAGTAGCAATGGTTTGGGGGAATGATTGGCCATCAAGAGATCAATTTCAGGAGGAACACTCCTCCATTGTTGGTGGGGTTGCAGACTGGTACAACCATTCTGGAAATCAGTCTGGAGGTTTCTCAGAAAATTGGACATTGAACTGCCTGAGGATCCAGCTATACCTCTCTTGGGCATATACCCAAAAGATGCCCCAACATATAAAAAAGACACGTGCTCCACTATGTTCATCGCAGCCTTATTTATAATAGCCAGAAGCTGGAAAGAACCCAGATGCCCTTCAACAGAGGAATGGATACAGAAAATGTGGTACATCTACACAATGGAATATTACTCAGCTATCAAAAACAACGACTTTATGAAATTCGTAGGCAAATGGTTGGAACTGGAAAATATCATCCTGAGTGAGCTAGCCCAATCACAGAAAGACATACATGGTATGCACTCATTGATAAGTGGCTATTAGCCCAAATGCTTGAATTACCCTAGATGCCTAGAACAAATGAAACTCAAGATGGATGATCAAAATGGAATGCTTCACTCCTTCTTTAAAGGGGAACAAGAATATGGCAGGGAAAGAGAGGCAAAGATTAAAACAGAGACTGAAGGACACCCATTCAGAGCCTAACATGTGGCCCATATATATACAGCCACCCAATTAGACAAGATGGATGAAGCAAAGAAGTGCAGAAGTGTAGATTTTGAGAGACACAGCCAGAATACAGCAAATACAGAATGCCAGCAGCAAACCACTGAACTGAGAATAGGACCCCTTGAAGGAATCAGAGAAAGAACTGGAAGAGCTTGAAGGGGCTCAGACCCCATATGTACAACAATGCCAAGCCTAGAGCTTCCAGGGACTAAGTCACCTAAAGACTATACATTGACCCTGGACTCTGCTCATAGGTAGCAAAATGAATATCCTAGTAAGAGCACCAGTGGAAGGGGAAGCCCTGGGTCCCACAAGACTGAACTCCCAGTGAACTAGATTGTTGGGGAGAGGGCGGCAATGGGGGAAGGGTGGGGAGGGGAACACCCATAAGGAAGGGGAGGGGGGAGGGGGATGTTTGCCCGGAAACCGGGAAAGGGAATAACACTCGAAATGTATATAACAAATATTCAAGTTAATAAAAAAAAAAGAGATCAATTTCAGTATATAGTAGACAATTTGAACATTTAAGTGTAGTACAAATGAATCTGCCTCCATACAATGCTTTCAACATGTGGATTTCTAGAACTCTGGAATGTTTAAGCCTCACGTGTACATCCTGAGAGATTAGAACATCTGAGACATGACTAGCGTCTCATTACTGTATTTGAGTGAAGTGAGTGGATTTACAGATACTAAAACCAAGAGTGGTCATTCACACTGCCTTTCTCAATAGCTGGGAATGTAACCTTCCTTCTCTAAGTTGCTTAGTGAAAGAGCTAAGGGGTTTGATACATTGTAGCATCTATTATGTCTGTGATGCCATGAGTACAATGAAAAGAAATACATTTCTGCACTCATTCAAACAGTGGGAATTTGTTTAGTGCTTATTGTGTATGAGGTGGGCACATCCCATTTTCAAAGACCTTATGGACTCAAAAGGAAGAGGAAATGTGTACATGAACGACTATCATGTAAAATAGAAAGGGAGTATTGCCATAAAAATAGAGATGATAAAGGAATGGATAGATTCTGGACTGGATCAAATGCACTGGCAGTTACAGAGTTAATGGGAAAGGAGGGAGAGTGCAGTTCCTATTGCCTCCCATGGCTTTACTGATCCCTGTCACCTCCTGTGTTATCTGGACTATTACCCTAGCAACCATAGTCAGTGAATACATAAGCTCCCTTCCGTAGCTTGGACTGGATCGTCTTGTGGACTTCTTCTGGTGGATGAGGTTATAAAGCAATTAAAAGACCTGGCAAAGTATTAGGCTGAGGTACCACGTATTGAAGTTGCTGTAGTTTCTAACATCGGACCAGGACATTTCACCTAGGAAATCTGAAAGATCTAGAACATCCCTTTGAGGTTAAAAGCTTTTCCATTAGATATATTGAAAAATCTTTCTTGGACAATTGTTAAATGTCTACAAACCTCAATTAAGGATTTGTAGAAACATCAGGATTAACAAGAAGTTACAGTATTAGAAGCTGACTTCTTAATTATAAACTCAATCCCATATGTCCAGAGTCAAATGTATATAGGTGTGCTTTTTCTGGGTTCCAGAAAGATAGACACTCAAGTTAGCCTCAGGTAAAAAGAGCAGTGCCTTTCTCTCCTGTATAGCTGTAGTTCTACTGACTATCTCGGATTCTTTGTTGCTGTAGCTGTCTATCAACCCATGCCAGGACTCATGTCTGATTAGTAGTTGCATCCTCTAGGTCGAGCCGGGGTGTTTTTAATCAGTGAATGGATATTTATTCCTGTGGCTTCAGCTTTAGCTTACAAAGAAGGTACAGCCTGACTGGCCTCTCCCTGTATCTGATGCTCTCTAATTCAATGCTCACTGAAAATTCAAAGTGTGGCCCCAGAATGCCTGAGGGCAAAGGAAAAGGATGAGGCTCTCATACCTGCTGCTCGCCTTGTGGAATTAATGTTCGGTTGGTACCACACCGCACCCCAGGGAGTTGCTTTTAGTTCTGTTGTGCTCATATTAGGAAGAAAAACAATCAGGGCTGAAGACGTTTCTAGATTTTTCTCTAAGCTGTGGAAGATGCTCCGTGAGAAGGTGGGGGTGGAGGCATTTGCATCAGAGATGCAGGCCTATGGGGAGGGTCAGTGCAAGCACTGGAAACGATTCTGACATGAGTTTATTCTAACTGCCAAGCTCTCAGGTTTGAAGAGACCCTGTCTTTGTATTACATGGCAGCGCTGGTTTAATCTGCTTGCTTTTTAGCAGCTGAAAAAGATGAATAATCTTTGGGCAAGAAGTTGTAAAGCCAGTATTTCTACTGCAATGGTTCATATAGCACCATTGTAAAAATAGCATAGCAGTTAAATGAACCCTAATGTCATTGCCAATCTGTCTCAAAGTCAAAACCACAACCTATTCATTCTTTACAAGGCAAGAGATAAAAACTCACAACTGTGTCTTTAGAATAAGAATCCTTATAAATCAGGCATGATGGTGTCACCCTCTCTCCTTTTCCTTTGAGTTAAAGGAAGCAGTGGGGTTCCTTCACTCTTGGTGTGTTCTTTTATCATAATTTTCCCACATGGAAAGTCTTTTGAAAAACTGCTGTTAACTTTGTCTTTCAATTATACTAGAAATGTTTAAAAAACATTCCCAAATGTTCCACATTATTGGTCATTAGAGAAACACAAATTAAAGTGCACCAGAACATTGCCGTATACCTTTTAGGATGGTAAAATTAAAAATGTAACACCAAATGTTGGGGCAGATAGAAGTTAGACTACTCCTGTGTTGGTGATGGAAATGTGTGGTGGTATAGCCGGCCCCTCTGGGAATTAATTTGATGGGTTCTAAATCCAAATAGGCACACACTGTATGGCCAAGCAGTAGAAGTTTTAAGCATTTAATCCTAGAAGAGTGAACATTTTGATGATACAAAGAAAACACTGGAATGTTTGTCATAGCTTCTGTTGTTCAGTTTTAAAAGCTGAAAACAACACAAATTTGCTTCATTTAAACAAACTGGTATGGAGGTTGATGTCATTATGCAGGTGAAGGCAGGTACAGGATAGAACGAGGCCTGTCATTGGAGGGAAGGATAAGCGGGAGAAAAGTTTTAGAGAGGAGGAGACCTGAGCGAGAGGGGAAGCAGCCCAGAGAATATGGAGGCGAATGTTAAGATTTCTCTCTGCACATATACAGGTTGTTATGACTATGCTTAAGGGATGGATGTGTACAGGATTTTGTGTGTCTAGATGAGCAAACTGTATCTTATCCAGGTGGGCAGTTTATATCCTTATCAATCGGTTGTAAGTTAATTGTGTGGACGTATTATACACTGAGCATTTAACATATAAATCTGGTTGTTGGGTCCCAGTCTGTTGAGTCATGACTTAACTGGGTTTTTGGGAGTGTGAGCGGAGTCCCTAATAGGAAGCTGTGCTAGGCTGTAGAATGCTTGGGGCTAGTGTGGCTCACGAGAGTAAATGTAGATTCCAGAAAAGTGAGAACCCCTAAGAGTAGCAGGGGCTCCAAGGGAGGAATAGCCACAAATTTTATGTATTTTCAAGTGTTCAAATCATCTTTATTTCAAACCAATGCTTGAAACCCACAAGTATTCAGGAACTATTTTGAGATAACTATGTGAACGGAATAGAAATAGTGTTCCTTGAACATTGCCTCTGTGCTTTTAGCCCCAAGTTTCTATATAGCTATAGAATTCTTATATAGAGTCATATCTATGTTCTATCCTTAACACACGTTATTAATACTCATAAACCTCTATAACAATGGGCATTTTCTCTGCTTTCCAATAGCCATCTTTCCTGTCTTCCTTGGACACTGTAGCACTCGGATATCTGCTTTTTGACTGTACCCAACATTACTATCAGTACAACCACAATTCACCTCCCTTTTCCCAGCCCATAATCTTCTGGATGGCAAGGCTCCTCCACGTCACTTTCCGTCACCTGCAGTAACTGGCACATTTTTTGGAGGCTTATCATTTCCCTTATTGATGGCCTGGACTGACACAGATATTGTATACTCAGTTGATATTTATAGAAACAAGGGGCAAATCATTATGCCTCTATGCTAGCTTCACAAATTTGTAATGACCAAGCAGAATTAAATTAGCAAGAGACAGTGTAGCCATGATTCCTGGAGCAAATGTCTTCTGCCCTGACTGATTTTGTTTGTTTGTTTTTTTAATTTAATGGGTTTATTTACTATGGATAACAAAAATCACTCTTTCCTTTCCAGGTTTTGGTCATGTTGGTTTTCCCTCATGCAAGAGAACACAAACCAAGATTGTGTATAACATACATTGACCTAAAAATCTGACGCTCAGTGAAGCAATGTTAGGAATTAATCATTACTGTTTCCCCACAAAGAAAAACTTGAAAAGAATTGGAGGGAAAAAACCCAGAAATCTTAAATGACCAATAATTGATTGCGACTTTTGAAAGACAAGCATAAAAAGAAAAGAAAAGAAAAAGAGACATCAAACACAGATCCACAGGAGAGACCTCCTTATTTCCCCTACAGCCATTTATAAACTTTGATTCTGGATTACCTTATGGTCTGGCAAGGAGCCAGTATTCTGCTTTTCCTGTGTATCCAAGCCTTCATAGATGTCCCAGAAGCCTCTAAATTTAGGTGGGAAACTGTTGGGGATTTCTGTTCCCCCAAATGCCAGAGAAGGATGCAATTTAATTAACCTCTTTAAAAATATTGACTATCCAGTATGTGATGGATTTCTACTAGGAACTAGAGCATCAAAGGTGAAAAAGAAATCCTGTTTGCGGTCAAAGATCTGGGGTTCAGTGAGTTAAATAGAGATATACAAATTAGCTTCTATTTAGGAAGGAAACTATGAAAATGGAGCAAGAAGAAAGCACTATAGGAGCATAGGGACCGCAGAATCCTTCCACAGTTGGCCTAGTAGAACCGTAGGAGCTAAATTAGATGTAAGGATATGGCAGCTGGTCCTCCTGCATCCACCTGTCTTGCTTGCAATATGTAACAGAGATATAATTGGGTGGGACTGTCCTACTAAAATTGTTAGTAGCAAGCTTACTAAGAAGCATTTTTCTATAGTAAACTGATGAAAGAAATCTCATTCCTTATTAGGTCAAGGAGTTGACATCTAATCCAATTTGTTCCAATATTCCAGTATTTCCTTGGCTACTGTTATGTTCCAAACAGAGTAGACTTGTAAGCTTTTTTTCATTGGCTATGCGCCCATGCTGTATTTATTTATCTGTTTATTTCTCTTTCATTGGTCAGGAGATAAGAAGCATACGGCTCTGATTTATGCTGGCAGTGATATATCTTATGACTACAACACAGGCCTGCAGTTGGACAAGCCAGAAGGGTCAGAAAAGGGAGAGATAGATGCTGTCATTTAGACATTTGACTGACTGCTGAAGACTGCCCTTTCTCTATGTAAGTGCTCTATGTAAGACCCAAGATACTTCTTTACCATTAAAGACAGGTTTTATTGCACTTTCAATTAATATATGATTTGAAAGCATCCTGAATGTAGAAAGGGTTTTAAAATGAGAAAGATATCAATAACTATAAGATGAAGAGAGAAATATATCCCAAATAATAAAAAAGACTTGGCTGAAGGTATTTAAAAACTGTTCTCTTCATCTATCTATCTATCTATCTATCTATCTATCTATCTATCTATCTATCTATCTATCTATCTATCTATCCATCCATCCATCCATCCATCCATCCATCCATCCATCCATCCATCCATCCATCCATCCATCTATCTATCTATCTATCTATCTATCTATCTATCTATCTATCTATCTACCTATCTATCTATATCTCCTCTCCCCCTTCCCACCTCCTCTGTCTGTGTAAGGTATGTTTAAAGAAGATTTTTATTTGAGGAACCTGCACTGGAAGACATACTTTTATTTTATTTCTAAGTGTTAAAGACTGGACAAAGAAAAGAGGTTGTTTCTAACTGAAGAAGTCAATGAAAAGTGGGACTCAAAAAAACTACTGTTTATACAGTGGCAACAGTTGTCACATTTGAAGAGAATGTTGCTAATGATTTTTGTTTCCATGATTTAAAAAAAAGTTATCATTGAAAATAGATAAAAGATTTTTGAAAAGGAATTTGTAATAAAGTACCTATTTCATAAAGCCTATTTTATTAATATCCACTATACATGAACATTGTAAGTGTAACTAGGATGTAACTAAAGGTTTTTCCATTTTTAAAGCCACGATGATCACTGTTGAAGGAAAGACAAGTGCTTAATTATTCTCCAGTTAGAGCTTGCAATTCTCTTGTGTGTTTTCTTAGTTTGCTGATATTAAAAAAATAAAAGCAGTTCAATGTCCAATTTTCTGACTTGGGCATATACCCAAAAGATGCCCCAACATATAAAAGAGACACGTGCTCCACTATGATCATCGCAGCCTTATTTATAATAGCCAGAAGCTGGAAAGAACCCAGATGCCCTTCAACAGAGGAATGGATACAGAAAATGTGGTACATCTACACAATGGAATATTACTCAGCTATCAAATCAACGACTTTATGAAATTCGTAGGCAAATGGTTGGAACTGGATAATATCATCCTGAGTGAGCTAGCCCAATCACAGAAAGACATACATGGTATCCACTCATTGATAAGTGGCTATTAGCCCAAATGCCTGAATTACCCTAGATGCCTAGAACAGATGAAACTCAAGACGGATGATCAAAATGTGAATGCTTCACTCCTTCTTTAAAAGGGGAACAAGAATACCCTTGGCAGGGAAGAGAGAGGCAAAGATTAAAACAGAGACTGAAGGGACACCCATTCAGAGCCTGCCCCACATGTGGCCCATACATATACAGCCATCCAATTAGACAAGATGGATGAAGCTAAGAAGTGCAAACCGACAGGAGCCGGATGTAGATCGCTCCTGAGAGACACAGCCAGAATACAGCAAATACAGAGGCGAATGCCAGCAGCAAACCACTGAACTGAGAATAGGACCCCTGTTGAAGGAATCAGAGAAAGAACTGGAAGAGCTTGAAGGGGCTCGAGACCCCATATGTACAACAATGCCAAGCAACCAGAGCTTCCAGGGACTAAGCCACTACCTAAAGACTATACATGGACTGACCCTGGACTCTGACCTCATAGGTAGCAGTGAATATCCTAGTAAGAGCACCAGTGGAAGGGGAAGCCCTGGGTCCTGCTAAGACTGAACCCCCAGTGAACTAGACTGTTGGGGGGAGGGCGGCAATGGGGGGTGGGTGGGGAGGGAAACACCCATAAGAAAGGGGAGGGGGGGGGGGATGTTTGCCTGGAAACCGGGGAAAGGAATAACACTCGAAATGTATATAACAAATATTCAAGTTAATAAAAAAAAATAAAAAAATAAAAGCAAAATGGAAATCTTATAACCATATTAGATGCATATATTTCTAAAGGCCAATTTATTCATTATTTATAAGTTATTCTAACAAGCCACAGTTCCTGTTTTAAAGATGTCTAAAATCTTACCAAGAACATAGGACGGGAGCATGTCAAAATATATTGTAACTCAAAGAAGTAGTGTATCCTGGGCATTGTGCATGGGGCATTCTGGAAATTTTTCTATAGAGGAAAAGGTAAGAAGGAAAATGTGTAAATAGGAAATTCAATTTCCAGATGCAGAAGCTCTTACACCTGGATAAAAGGAGAGTCCCCCCCCAAAAAAAAAACCACAAACAAACAAACAAACAAAGACGCCATGTAGATAATTTTATAAAGGACATGCTAAAGAATACATTCAGGAACTCTGAGTTTTCTCCATTTGGACATTAGCTTACAATGCCAGCCCAAAAGCCACGGGATTTTAAAGACTAAGTTAAGAGGGCGTGGTCAGGTCTTCTCTACTGGTTCACTTCCTGCTGTACTGTACACCTTCACTGTAATTCGTCTCACAAATGCTCTCAGAATGCAAAGTTGTGTGTGGACATGGTTTGGGCCCAGAGATCAGATACTTCAGACATTATTAATGCGTGCTTTGCAACCAGAACAACTTGAAGTTGATCTCCAGAATTCGAGTAAAAGACAGTGTTGAACAGAGTTGACATGAGTTTGTAATTGCAGGGCTGGAGAGGAAGAAACAAGTAGATCTCTTGGGCTTGCTGGTCAGTGAGCATAGCCTGAGCAAGTTTAGGTCAAAATAAAAGTAGGTAGCACCTGAGAAATGATACCCAAGGTGGTCATCAGACCTCCATATTCAGTGTGTCAATCTGTATGTGTTCACACACATGTGTCAAGAATAAATACAAACTGGACATCGTCCAGGAAAAATGTTAGCTACTTTTATTTTAAACTATCTACTATCATTTCCATATTTGTATCACCCAAATCTTATGTAAATGTTTAATTGCTGTTGCAAGAGTATGTAGAAATGAAGTCATTAAGAGGTAATTAGGCCACTGGTAAGATCAGAGACATTATCCAATGAGGGTTCCCCCCTCCTCTTACTCTTGTCCTTGTTTTCACTCATTGATAATTGACTTTCCCATATAATGAGTACAGTGATCCAATCATTCTGTACTCATTATACATTATCTATTTTCCATTATGCTATCATAGCAACCAAGGTAGACCAAGAAACTGTTTTTGAAATTCATATGAAAATTAGGACTGTGACTAAATAGGAAAGGGGACCAAGGTTTAGGTCACTCCTTATCCCAGTTGGTGATGTGCACACTGAGTTGGGTATTTGTGTATTTGTGTATTTGTGTATTTGTGTATTCACTTATGCCTTTGTAGCTCCAAGACAAACTAAAAGGAGGGCTGGCATCAAATCTCAGCGCATGCTCATTGGTGAAAAATATTTTGCTTTTGTCTTGGAATTCTAGGACAGCTGTGAAATCAATAATATTTCTGCACAAAGGAAAAATGAGGGTGAAACAAATGCAATCAAACTGATTGGAGTTGCAAGGCAACTGAGTATCCAGCAATTATAAAAACTAGATTAAGCTGGTATTTGTGTTCGTGTATATGCATGCATGTATGCATATGTATGAGGGGATGGGAGATTAAGAGACATAAGCAAAGTTTCTTTCTTCATACATAACATATTCTTCATACATTTTATCCATTTATGGAAAAAAACCATATCCCTTCATATTTAATAGTCAATGCATTTTAAAAAGCTAAAAGAAAAGATTATTAAGCAGCTTGCTTATTTAATCAAAGTCTATTAACATTCTAACAGAGTTAAGTTGTGATGAAATCAGATTTATTTTTATACTTATTAATAATTCTCCTGCTGACACAAGATTAGTTGGCAGCATTCAAATCCATGAATTATCTTTTTTGCATTGTAAATGATTATTTTGGTATATTTAGAACAAAGAGAAAAAGCTGTCCAATTATACCCAATTTGGGAAAAATTAATGACAGATAAATGGAGTTCAATTTTTAAATGATCTACCTCAAGACTCAGCTATACAAGTCAAGCATATACCCAAAGGACACTGCATCCTGCCTGGCACAAGGGCACTTGCTCAACTCTGCTCATTATATCTTTACCCATTATAGCCTGAAACTGAAAACAACCTAGATGTCCCTCAATAGAAGAACTGTTAAAGAAAATGTGGTAATCTATACAGTGAAGTATTACATAGTTGTTTTTTTTAAATGGCTTAATGAAATTCATAGACAAATGGAAAGAACTAGAAAAAAAATCATTCTGAGTGAGGTAACCCAGACCCAGAAAGATAAATATTCACTTATAAGTATTCACTTATAAGAAGATATTAGCTATCAAGTAAATGAAAATCAAGCTACAATCCACACAGAAAGAGGAGTTAGGTAAAGAGGAGGGCTCTACAGGAACACATAGATCTCCCTTGGAATGGCACATAGAATAGATTCTGCAGTGGACAGAAAGGATCAGGTGCAGGGGATGGAAAGAAGGAGAGAGATGACTGGAACTGGGTGGGGGGGGCATTTGGGTGAGGGGTGTGGAAACCTAGTGCAGTGGAAACTTTCTGAATTCCATGATGGGGACCTTCATGAGAATGTCTGGTAATGGAGAATCTGAACTGGCCACTTGTGCTAGGCAAGGCTTCCAGTCATGGAACTGTTCAGTGTTTTGGCTGAGGAGGTCCCATAAAGATCCCTAAATAACCCATGCTCGTGTTAGGACAGCAGGTTGTTCTTTGAAGACTGACAGTGGGACTTCATTGCCAAGGACATCCGTACAGAACATTGAAAATAGAGAGGTCCAACAGGTGCTGTCTTGGAGACTTCACTCCATGTTCTAGTTTCTCTGGTGTAGGAAGGCAGCCTGCAGGCTACAGAAAGAGAAACCTGGGCACCAAAACCACCTACAGACTCTAGTCTATTTCCCTTTCCAAGGGAGATCTCTGGGCCCCCTCTTTACCTAACACCACAGAAAACCTCCACCTACAATCTGTCCTGCCTGCATGCTGTGCTGAGTCATTGTTACACAGAACTTGTGAATGTGACCAATGTCTTGTTGAATCTGAGGCCCACCTCACAAAAGAGAGCTCATGCCCTTCATGGCCTAGATATCCAGGAACTGGAGACTGGATAGCCCAGAGACCTAAGGTAGAGCCAATCACAACGAAATAATTCATACTGATATTCTGCTATACTCATACATCTCTGCTCTGCCTAGTTATCATCAGAGAGGTTTCCTCTTGGAGTAGATGCAAGCAGATGCAGAGACCTACAGCCAGACATTATATAGAGAGAGTCCAAATTGGAGGTGTCCATTGGGCCCCTTTCCTCAGAATCCAGGGAAGCCCAAGGAAGGGGAGGTGACTGCAGAAGTCAGAGGGATCAATGACATTAGGAGAACTGACCCATTGCATCAATTAAGCAGGACTTGTATGGTTTCAATGAGTCGGAAAAGACAAACACAGAGCCTACGTGCGTCCAGATGCACACGGTTCCCTGAGTACATGTTATGGCTGTTAGCTTGGTGTTTTTGTGGGACTCCTAACAGTGAAAGCAAGAATATCTCTGAATCTTTAGCCTGTACTAGAGACTTCCTTCCTTCTATTGCTCTGTCCAATCTTGATATGAGTGTTTTCTTATTGTATGGACAAAGGCCTTGACTTATTATATCTCATTTTTGTACTGTTTGGCTGTTGTCACTTGGAGACTGCTCTTTTATTAAGAGGAGGAGTGGATCTGGAAAGAGAGAAGGTGGGAAAGAACTATGAGGAGTGGAAGGAGGGGAAACTGTGGATGGGATGTATTGTATGGGAGAAGAATCTATTTTCAAAATTTTCTAAAAATTTTTAAAATTAAAAAAAAAGAAAAGGGAACCACATTGTGTAGTATACAGATTTCTAAAGAAAAGAAACTCGAAGTGGGCTATCTAGAAAGTTGAGAAGAGTCTTCATTACCTGGACACTGGTCAGAGTCGTGTACTGGTAAGCCTTGACCACCAGATAATTGGCTTCCAAGTCTATGAATCCCAGGATCATATATTTCCACCATCTTCGTCGTAAAATTGCCAGGAGGTTTTCTTCTCCTGTACAAAGAAAAAAGATGGCTGAAGTTCTTGACATATAACAGAGTACATACTTAGAATTCTAAAATATTGTTGCATTGTGTATTTACATATGCATTTTTACCACATACTTACCCAATATTTTAGTGGGTTAATCTATCAAATACTTCTGTGCTTTACTTAAGAAATAGTCTTCATGGTCATTTTCAGGGCTCAAATTAGTTTTTACATTAGAGTAAGACTGGGTAGGCATTGTTTACAGCCATGTCAAAGAATAATTTGCGTCATGAGAAAAGTGAAAGAAAAACTATACGAGAAAGGTTGCATTGCACAAAGCCTCAAAGCATGATAAATTCTGAGAATCTGCTGAAACAAATACAGACAAAAAAGGCAACTGATTAGAAATAGTTTTGTGTGTGGCAGTGGGTCTGTAGTAAAACTCCAAATTGTATCCTGAAGACTCTTTGGCTCGACTATCCATGTGTAGTCTAGGGTTGTGTGAGTGATGTATGGAGAGAAGGCTTTAGGATGGAGAAGACTGCCACCAGACCCTTGTCTTGGTGCTGCCAACCATAATTAATTTCATCACCTCGTCTTATATTCAGAGCACCTGAGCAGACTTTAGACATCTTCACTCTTATTGTCATATCTATTCCAAGCTGAAATAAATCTTATTAATCAAAGCAGCCTGGTCATGACTACATACAGCTCTTTGTGTCCAATCCTGGAAGTCTTCACAGATGTTGTTGAGTACTCAGAAGCTCTGAGTGAATAATAAGGATATATGTAACAGAAAAATTATTTTAAAATATAGATGTTTCAAAGACATTTTCCTGTGCTGTAGGTTTAAGGGGATAAGAATCTAGATGCAGCTGAGCCAACCAGACTGTTAGCTGGGTCTCATCTGAAGGACTGAAGAGGAGGGGGCTTCTTAATGAACAAGCTCCCACTTTTGGCTGTTGGGAGATTCACCAAGGTGCTGCCTCAAAGCCACAGTGGTGAGTTTTCCTCAAGAAATGGAGAGGGAGAGTAGGTTCCTTATGACCTCACCCGCAAAGTGGCATTTCTACCCTATTCAATTCTCTAGAAACCTAAGTGCAGACTCACCTAAGGAAAATGAACTTATTAAATATGTAACTACCAGAAGCAAGGAGCATTGCAGACTCTTCTCTGGGCTGCTTGCCACTGGCTTAATCTATTACTGATGCTCAAGAGCCTTTGGGACAGGCTTGGAGATGTGAAGACCTCATTTTTTGAGTAGCCTTTCCAAATTCATAGTGACTCATGAACACTAAGCTTTCAGGTTATCAGAGGCTGCAAGAGTATAGTATATATAGAATGTGTAGAATATGTAGAATATATAGTACATATAGTACATATAGTATATATAGTACATATAGTATATACAGTACATATAGTGTACAGTATATATAGTAAATATAGTATATAGCATATATACTATATAGTGTGTATAGTATATAGCATATGATATGTATAATATCATACATATTGTATAGGTAGTATATATAGTGTATAATTATGGCTAGTTGACAACATAGAAGGGTACCTTGACCTTTGCCACTCTTCTCACAGTTGAAGCTGCTATCATCCTAAAGCTGTTTTAATGGGCTATATAATTTAACATATTACCTCTTATTTATTAAATTTTTATTTTATCTGTCTATCTATCTACCCCTGTTACTCACATATGTCTCTATCACACTTAACCTTCTGATATATAGTCGATTTAATGTTTTGAAATGACCGAAACAAAGAACGGAGACAAGTATGAAGTGCTGGCTAGCTATCTGAAGATGTCAAGAGGCAGCTGTGGGATGTGAATCACTCTCCTGATTTTGCAATTGAGTCTACAGCCGTAGGTTGCAATCCCAGGGTTAATCCATATAGCGGTCATATGTTTGATGCCCTTGCATAACACTTTCAGTTTCTTGTCTACACATTCTGTAAGCCCATACTTACGTCAAGATTTATTTTCTAACAAGTGACTCTCAATGTGACTGAATAGGACTATCATCTGTAGAGCTTAAAAACCAAAAATCAAAATCAAAAATCCAATGCCACGGAAATTTTAATTGGTGTTTGGCAAGCTAGGGGTGGTCACTGTACTAATATTAAAATCTAGCACTTACAGTTTATTAATGGCCATTCTTAGAGTGACTAGTGCTAAGAATATCAAAAACACACAGCTGGAGCATGAAGAAGCTTCTTTGAACCATAGAAGAGCCTGAATATTTGGCCCCAAGTACATTTTCTGTTGTCTGAATTTTTTTAGGTGTTGTTCCCTCTTTGTGGGTACTTGTGGTATTTTCAATGAGACTGCTCCCATAGGCTCATATATTTACATGCCAGATGATGAGATGTTGGGGAAGGATTAGGAGATGGGGCCTAATGTGTTCTATCCAGCAATAGAACAGTGAGTAGGGCAGAAGTTATGTCAGGGAGTGGCTTACTGCTGTGACAAGCCTGACCATTCTGCTTGTTGGTAGAATGTGGACTTTGGGACTTTGGACTAGAAGCAGCCTTAGTTAGTTGGCCTTACTCGTGGGAACATGAGAATATGAGCTGTGGGGTCGCAGATCAAGAGGTTTCAGAGAGGCAAATATTAGCAAATGGTCAAAAGACTGTTCTTATGATATTTTCTCAAAGAATGTGGCCTCTTTCTGCCCTCGTCCTAAAACGTTGCCAGAGACTAAGTTGAATGTTCGATTAGTGGTGCTGGAAGAGGTCTCAAGGCATCCTAGTGTTGACTGTGCACGTGGCTGTTAGGGATCACTCTTATGTGCATCTGTAATAAAAAACAAAGAACAAAAACTAAACGGGGCCAAAAGAAATACAAAATGCAGTTTGAGGAAAAAGAGCACCAGCAAATGTAGTCTTGGAAGCAAGTTCACTGAGCAAGAAGGTAAAGTAGAACAAAGAGGATGGATAAGACCACACCCTACAAAGCTTTCAACTCATGAAAAGGAATTAAATGAAATCTTAAGCAGCCACGTGACCATCAACAACAGGAAGCCGACACCAACGTAATTGAAATAAAGGACCTGTCCCCGTCCCGTTTAGCAGCAGACTTTGGCAGTGTTGGCCAGGTAGTCCTGGATTTAGAGTCAAAGATAAAGAATTAGAGAGGTTATAGAATCTTCCTCTTCAGCTAAAGGAAGCCTCTGAGCATGTGGCAGAGAAGTGATTCCGTGGAGGCAGAGCGAGGCCATTGCCTGAAGCTGTGAAGGTGAAGCCTGGATTGTTATATTGAGATGTTGGAAATGCCAGAGTTGTGGGATACCTGTCAAGGAAAGCTTCAGACCATGGGTGAACCCACCCAAGAGGGAGAGGTGTGCTGCTCTCAACAAAGCCGGAGTTGGAGATCCTAAGAGGACTTTGACATGTGGCACGAGAACACAGAGTTTGAAGTCTGCCCTGCTGCCTTTCGCGTTTGATTTGGTTCAGTATTCGTTCGCTATGCTTTCTTTCTTCCACTTTGGAATGGCATATTCTATGCTCTTGGATTTTGGAAGTCTGGAATTTGCTTTTCTATTTTACTGGGTTACAGTTAAGAAATTGCCTTGAGTCTCAGAAGAGACACGGGGCTTTTAAACCAGTCTTAGGATTGAAAGCTTCTGATGACTTCTGAAGTTGACATTTGAAACCATTAAAGACCGGATGAGACTTGTAGACCAAACAATCACCTGATTCCTGTAGCTTCCATTCAGAGGTGGCCATTGCTGTCTTAGCTCAACCATAGCCCATAATTCATTCTAATAAATCCCCTTTCTCTATATAGATAGATTCATTATAAGTTTTATATAAATTGCTACTCTAGAGAACCCTAAGTAATACACCCTCTGAAACTGTAAGCAAGTCTCTAAATCAATACTTTCCTTTATAATAATTGCCTTGGTCACAGTGTCTCTTCAGAGCAATGGAACACTAACTACTGTTCCTTCAGTCACCCAGTGATCCAGAACACACGTCTACCAGGAAGGCTGGTACCTTTCTGCTACTCACTGGGCTGGGACTCCCTGATATATGCTCTGTTAATAACTGTGTTCGAGCCACATACAGAACCTATCTTTTCTTATCTCCATTACTCATCGTGTTTTCACAATTTGAACGAATTGGGCTTTAGCTCCAGGACCCAACATTCCTTGACAAATAGACAATAAATAATATAGCAATCTCAGAAAGGATAAATAAGACCAAAACGGAGGTGGTTAAAATGTGTCTATTACAAACATTCTTATTCCTTCCACTGCAATAGTTTTCTAGTTAAGATGATGACATTGACGAAATTAATTCGGTGAGCATTGGACACATAATACACTGAATAGAGGCCATAAAATTGTTAATGGTGTATTTAACCTCAAAGCAGCTATTCTAAAGTCGCAGGTCGTTCTTCCCGCTATCTTACATGATGAACAATTGCCAGATTCAGAGCCTACAAGCCATATTTCAATACACATTACTAGAAAATGGGATTATAGTGATGTTACTTAGCCTGCTGACCGAGAATCCATCCAAGTCACTCATTATATGGGCTCAGGTTGCCTTGCTAGTCTGATGATAACAATTTAAAGGAAAGACACACAGTATAGAGGCTTCTATAGCGCTTCATTTGATGTTCTGCAAACATTCAACAGACTTGATAATTATCCAAGATGGACAGAAACTGCTTTAGTTTTGACTGATCAGAAGATGTAAGCCTTAAAAAAAGAACTCTTGAGAATTTATCTACCTGTCTCGCAGTGGTGTACAATAGACCATTGAGGGGAGGGGATGGGGGCTTATGAACAGGAAACCGGGAAGGGGAGTAACCTTCGAAATGTATGTAAAGAAATATATCTAGTAAAAAAAATTAAAAAACTTTAAATTAATGGCTATATATTCTTGCAGTCCCTGTGCTAAAGGTCCCTCCGAACCTCATGAAACAAGGCCATCCATGGGAATATAATACTCATAATTGATGAATGGGAGTACTTTAATATCTCCTCTGGATTCCATTCTTATGAGCTGTAAAGGGTAATAAAACATATGAGCAATGAACAGAATCTTCACCCACAGTTGGGTATTTAAATGTTATTTGTTATTGTTTTGTTATCTGTAGGATGGTACAAACAAAAATATTGGATGAGGCAGTGTTAATGCATTCTTTACCTCGATTTAACAAAAGTTAATGCTTTGTGGTGCTTGCTTCAGATCTCTTTGAGAAAGTTTACAGATAAAGTTGAAATCCACCCTCTCCTCAGACAGATTCCACTTCAAAGCAGTGACTGCATGGGGTTTTCTTAAATATTGTTGAGATTCGCGATGTTTTAAGAAGGTTCCACATACCAAACATTCAACCAGAGTCAGAAGGGAGGGGTAGTCTTCTAAAACTACTGTCTTTCAATGTTTTCAACTAGCTTAAATTTAGGACGAGCAGTGACAGCTTGGGACCGTATTCCTGAGCCTTTTCATTACCCTTTCTTTTAATGCGATGAAATATTATCTAGTCTTATATAAAATACTGAATACACATGAGATGCAGCCCAGCTAAACCACCAGACTTGGATTAAAAGTCTCTCTCTCTCTCTCTCTCTCTCTCTCTCTCTCTCTCTCTCTCTCTCTCTCTCTCACTCTCACACACACACACACACACACACACACACACACCTCACTCCTTGTGACGCTTGAAAAAAATTTTTTTCTGTCTAGCAAAAGCATCTGTGGTCTATCCCTCAAGTTGCTATCCTTATGAAAATACCATTTACAATCGGAAGTCCTGCTCACTAGCTAAAATCTTTAATGGTAGGTTTAACAGGGATGAGTTGGGGGTAAATGCTTTGATTTGAATTTATCCAGAGCAATCATAATGAAACTCCGTATTGATATAAATCTCTCACTTTTCCTGGGGTGAGCATGCTGAGAGGAAAATGTATTTGTCCTTTTTAATGACAAGACTATTTTCCCTTTATTCATCCCATTTTGTGAAAAGTGCCCCTATTTGCCTTCTGGAGCTATCTTGTAATTGGCTCTGATGTCTTTCGACATTAGGCAGATGAATCCGTCAGTT
Source organism: Rattus rattus (assembly GCF_011064425.1). NCBI lineage: Eukaryota > Metazoa > Chordata > Mammalia > Rodentia > Muridae > Rattus > Rattus rattus. The sequence continues at coordinate 29,978,157 of NC_046171.1, read as the reverse complement.
TTGTGAATTTTGTTTTGAACAAAGAGTTATGTAGCCGCTAATGACACATGATACAAGGGGAAGAGGCCACAGCTGTCTTGCCTTTGGATGTCTGCCACTTGATTCAAAGGACAACATGACAGGAGATACCAGCCTGAACTCTCGAGGGCTGACCTTGAGCTCTGCCACTTGAGCATCTGTCATGGTGGACACATAGGTTAGCCCCAGTGTGGGAAATTAACAGGACCAAGTGTCAGTGTGCCAGATGCCTGGTGACACTGTGAGCTGGCTGGACTGTTCTTCCTCTGCGTCCATCGACCATCCCTCCCACCTACCATCTCAGATAGCCACCAAGGCCACTTCTGTTAGCTGTCATTTCTTTTCCACTGAATACAATTGTCAGGGATGTTGCCAACAACACCATGTGTTCTTTCTCTTGTTTGCCCGATGCAAAGTCTGGGTTAAAAGCATGGAGTCAGAGACCTCTATGAAAACAGTGGCTGCCACTTACCAGACAATGTCACCTTGGGAAACCGTGCTCATTTATAAAATGGGGCAAATAGCACTTACTTGAAAATGTTTCTGTAAGGCTTAAGTGGGAGGAAATGCATATAAAGTATACAGTTTCCAGTAAACACCGGGTAAGTTATTAGCAGTAATGTGAAGAAGATATTTTGAGATCAGAAAACTGGAGTTAAAAGAAGTTACATAGTTTTTCCAAGATCTGTTTCAGTCTTTTATTTTTATTGTTGTCATTATTATTATCATTGTTGTTGTTGTTGTTAACCTTTATATCTCCAAGAATTATACTTTTTGTTTGCATGGAAAATACAATGAAATAAGTCAGAGATGCTTCATATTAATTTTTCCTGAAATTAAGATCAGAAGAAGGCAAGTAAGCAAGCAATTCAGTAATAGTGTATTCTCTGTCTCTCTCTCTCTGTCTGTCTCTCTCTCTCTTTCTCTCTCTCTCTCCCACCTCTCTCCTCTCTCCTCTCTTAAATGTGTATTTCCAACTGTAAATATTAAGGAATGTATTTATAAAATTAAAATTTTTTCTTACATCAGCCTACTGGCAGTAAGTACCATAACACCGAGATTATCATTTTTCAAATATACTTTTTTCATTAAAAGAACAATGACCTTTGAAGAAATGGCTGCTTACAGATAGGGGCGAGGAAATGCAGTACAAATGCTGAACCTAGGATATCTTGTCATATAGAAGTGAAAGGGAGCATTCCAAGGCATTTAATGAAAAGGATTCGGGGACCAACTTGAAGAATTTTTCAGCTGGAAATGATAAGGTTTACAAAAATGCAGGAAATTTGATAAATCCATGTTTGTTTGTTTTGTTTTGTTTTTTTTGATGAATTTCAAAGCCACCAGGAACAACCACCATCTTAGAGACACTAAAATAAATCCAACAAAGATGTCAGTTAAGCCAAGTCATGATTTTGAAAATTGGTAGACAGAGTCCTTCCTCTTCTTCTCATGATTCTGTGTGAGTTCCATCCACCATTGAGTGACTAAGCAGTACACGAGAAATTTTATGATAATATTCTGTTTTTTGATAATATTCTACCCAAGAGATGAATAAGGTAGAGATTATTAGAACATCAAAGCTTGATACCTCCTTATGAATGGGTGGAAGTGAGCCTCGTTGCTAGCAGTAGGGAAGAAGAAACCACACATCGTGTCTTTCTTGGCAAGAACAAAACACCTCCTACATGCTGCTCTACACATCTCTAAATGTGAACAAGTCTCTTCACTTAAACACCACTTCAGAAGACATGGTTTGGAGGAACACGTTAAAGCATACTAAGACAATTCAATCAGCAAAATTCAGATGTGAGACCTGTCATAACCTTTCTGCCTGGTGTTTGTTCTGTTTGAATGATATTAACTAAGAGCTTGTTAGAAATGCAAAACCTTGTCCCTATCCAAACTGAGTGATTGAAATATGTCTTTGATCAAAAAACCTCAAGACTATTTAGAAGAGATTGACAATATCAAACAAGAGTTTTCAGCAAACCATTGCATTAGAATAAAAGAGAAATATTCAGGTTGAAAGAACATGCGGAAACTACCAGCCCCTGATACATATGGCTGTTGTTTGCATTCTAATCTGAATGAACTAAAACATCGATATTTGTGAGACAACAGAAACCTTGAACCCTCACAGGTGATTTTTCAGTTAGATCGTGACATTATTGTAATGTCGTTCTTAACTTATTGTCTCTTAGAAATACATTGAAACAGTTACAGATGAAAGGCAAGCAGCCTGAAACTCCGCCCATAGGAAAAGGAGTGGTGAGAGGAAGGCGTAAGATTAGCTTGGCCATCAGTTGAATTTGTTGCCATTGAAATATTGCTGGTGGTGTTCAATAGAACATTCCATCTCCTTTCCTATTGTTGTAAACTTTCATAATAAGAAAGTAACGAAATAAGAGGATGCCATTATAAAAAGAGGCTTCTGCTAACAGCAGGATCAACAGTGGCTTTATCTTTGTGTTTGTAGACCTCACTCCTCTTTACTGTGGCCCTGAATTATAAGCGGCATTATAAGTTTTTTTTAACAGCTAGAAAATACAGGGCTTTGAAATGCAATCTATACATGCCCTTGTTCTAGTCTTAGAGGTCAGGAGGAATATTTGACAACTCCACTGACACAGGCCTTGACAAACTCTTAATAGTTAAGAACCTCTTGTTCATTCCCTGCCTCCGTGTGTGTGTGTGTGTGTGTGTGTGTGTGTGTGTGTGTGTGTGTAACTCGCCCTTGTGTGATGGGAAATACTGGCCTGTCCTTGTGCCTTCCTTTATAGGAAGCACCTGTCTCTGTGTGGGCTACAAATGTCTTTTGTACGGAATTCTTTCTGCAGTGCAGTTTCTATAGAAAGTTACCAGAAATTCAAAATACTTCTAGAGTATTGCCCTTCCAGTGGCTGGCCCTGCTATCTGGAAACGGGATACTAAAAAGATAGAAGCAGTTGAACAAGGTCGTACCCAGCTTGGTGACAAGACAGTCAACGGTTCAAAATGCAACTGTCTATAATGATAGAGGAAAAGATATCAAGAAGTAAGCTAGCATTCCAAGAAAAGCCTTTTGCATCCTGCAGAAAACACATGGGGGCATAGTCATCCCAGGGAACGGACAGTACAATGATGTTACAGGGGACATTACAAGCCCTAATCATACATCCAGGCACGAATCATACATACAAAACTTAACACTGATGAAATATTTTGGAAGCAAGAACAAATAAAAAGTAAAACAATTTAAACCTGTTCATAATATTAAGAAACCCCTTGCCTATAAAACTGTGTAAATGTGTGTATACTTCATGATTACATCATATTCTTGTCATTTTTTTCTTTCCAGTTTTGTCTAGTCTGCTCTTTAAGTTTGAGTGCTATTAAAAATTCCAATTTCTGGGCTCCGTCTCAGACATGTCTGGGCTGGGACTCAAGAGTCTGGAGTACTTTCGAAAGCCTCTCGGAGACTATGATGTTACTTGTATTTGATTACATTTTGGCAGTCTGGTTAAACTAATAAATAATCTGGACATGTTTCTCTCTCAGACATTTTCTCTGGAGTTTGCTAATTGTTGGCTGCTAATGGGAAGCCGCTAACAATGTAGCTTTTAGTATAGGAATCTGTGTCCCTGTTCTAAAGTAATGGGAACCCCAAGGTGTACGGGAACCTGAGACTATTCACAAAGGCATGAGGACGTTCCCTCCAACCACCATCTCCCCATTCTTGGAGAAATTTCCTCACTTTGAACCATAATACACTTTTCTGTAAATTCTCATAGCCCTTATGTATTAGCCTATTGATTTGAAACCGTTATCATACCCTGTCTTGTATTTTAAAGATGTTTCAGTGTGTTATTCCTGAAATGAATACTAGTAAAATCATTTAAAATGGGAGGAAGTCCCTGTTTTATAATCCCTTCCTGTTACATGCTTGTAGAAACATGTCATTTTCTGCTTAACGGATGTTTAGTGATTCTATCACAAATAGCGAGATATATACCACACTCGCAAATCTCACGGAATCTCTTTTTCTCTTCATTTCTACTGTATTTTTATATCAAGAAATCGTGGGACATTTTATCCCCCAATATGCTTATTTATTCATTATTGTCACCATGACACCGATTCATCCTATATATTGCCAGTGTTTGTCTACTGAATGTTAATAATGAGCCACATTGAAATTCAGAGAAGGACAGACCTTCTCAAAGGTTCGTTTTGCAATATAAAGTCTTAAAAATCCTAAAATAAAAAATATCAAAATTAGTAACAATTCTCAATAACTGTCAGTTTTAAAACTATGACATTTTTCTCAGATAGATGTCCATTGATAAGTTAGAAATCTTTAGAAATGGAAATATAAGTAATGAATAATAGTTCATGATACATTACAGATGGCTTGTAAGTTAACAATATCCAGGGTCTGTTAACAGCCCACCCATGGTTCCTAGACACAGGGTTAACGTAGCCAGTAACTGGTATGGGATGAAGTTTTGGGAACCAAAAGAGACTTGAGTGTGTCCCCAGTTGTCACAGGTCATTCAACAGCTTTTAAAATGATGTTACCTTTTTCCATGTGTTTCTTTGGACAAAGGGAAGATTGGGAGCTTATATGTCAGTGAAGAGAGAGTCTTTTAGATTCCCAATTAGTAGTCAAGACATGAGGCAAGGAAGACTCGGAAGCTAAAATTGGGATTCTTAATATGCAGCCAGAAGACCGTTCACACGATTCTCCACAGTAGTTCCATTGACCTTTTGTGCTCTCTTCACACATCTTGGGTCTAATTCAAAGACCCAACTTGAAGGACACACACACACACACACACACACACACACACACACACACACACACACACACTCCAGGTTAATTTTAGATCTGCCTTCAAAGATGGAGGGTGCTGCAGGGTGGTGGTACTCATCTATCCGAGAAATGACATCTAGGTGTGACATTCACACCTCCTTAGCAGGACACTGGACCTGGGTAGATTTAGTAGTACAATGATAGTAAAAGCGTTTCACACCTCTCGTCTGGTGTACCATACCCACAAACACCCGGGGCAGATTCTCCGTTCTTCTTGCTTTACTATTTTCTGCAGAGAAAGTGAGACTTGTCCATGGCGTGGTATAATTGGGTCTAAATCTCCCAAAGCACCTTCTTCAGAATAAAGATTGGGCCATCTGTCCAGTCTGTGGCTCTGCCATCTGGGCTATGTCATGTGCCCTTGAATAGCTAACCCAAGCAAAGGAAAATTAGACGTCCCTTTTGATGTTTCTGTGATGTCTTAAGTATGTGGCTGGAATTGGCAAGCCAACTGGTAGATAAATAATATATCAAGAAAGTTTCCTCTCCAGGAGAGGAAATTACTTAGCTGACCTTGTAGCATCCAGTTAGAGTTTAAATTAAGGCTTGTGGGGATGCGGCTGCTGTATTTTTAAACCTGAGGTCAGAGGAGAAAGCAGAAGGATGTAGTGCCAGCAAGAAGGGATTCAAAGGTTGCGTGTAGATGTGCAATGCTCTTTTGCAAGATTATTGTTTTCTCTGTAATAAAGCACACGTAATGTTAAAGTTGCTGTCTGTGCGTTCAGTGTATACCTCAGCGGCATTTGCTGTATTTGTCCTGTGATGCAGCCATTGTCACCATTGAGCTCCCGAAGTTTCCACCATTTTATTTGAAAACTTTGCACCTATTGAACAAACAGCCCGTCCCACCATCTTCAGCCATAGGACATTAAGTGGAAGTAGAGCCATCGAATCTGGTTATTCTAAGTACCTAACATGAACAGAGACACACATGATCCATTCTCTTCTACCTGACTGCTTTTTCATGCTTTCCAGGTTCATTATGCTGTTTGTGATACATCAGAATTTCATTGATTTTTAAAGCTGATATTGCTTATATTTTTATCCAGTGATAGACACTTGGTTGTTTCCATCTTGGGCTATTATGAATAATGCTGCTTATTCAATAATCTGTTTGAAAGCCTATTTTCAAAATATATATATATCCATAATATAAATATATATCCATATATATCCATTTAAGGTAATAATACCAATTATTAAATATCAATTTGATATTTTTAATAATTTATAATATTTATAATAATCTTTTATAAATAGTCATGTGACAAATTGTGGGATTTTTTCTCAAATACATATATATATATATATGGATAGACATTGTGGCTATAGAGGGCATAGAATGCTTATTAGCCCTCCATAGACCCTGAGTCAATTTTCATCACCATATTTGTCATCTTCCAACTGCTTATTACTCCAAATTAAAGGAGTTACCTTGCACATACATGGTATACACACACACACACACACACACACACACACACACACACACTACAAAGCAATGGAATTGAATTTGAGGTAATAATCTTCTTTAAATAGTCATGTGACAAAAATGTGGGATTTTCTCAAGTTATTTAGGTTCCCTTTTGGCTTCTCCTTAGCTGGTTTCTGGCTCTTTCAAATGGCCAGAGCACTGGCTAGCACGTGAAAAGCCTACTTGAATCACTTTGGAATATAATTCAAAGCCACAGGGTGAGAAAACCTGGAGAACCGGTGTCAGAAACTTGAACATCCACTATTTGGGGGGCTAAACTGAAGTTCTCAGGACACCTAACTTGTGGTCATAAGCAGTGCTGCTCTGTATTCAGAGTTTTTGGAATCTTCAAATAAAATTGTAAGACTATAGCAAGAATTCACCCGTAATGAATATCTCCCTGACAGCTAATAAAAGCCATAAATTTTTGTGATGCCAATTTTTTAAATAAATTATTATTGAATCCTATGACCATATAGTTTGGGCATTATCTGACAACTCTTGCTTTTCAGACTTAAAGTAACTTAAAAGTCCCTTACCAATTTCCTGCAAACTCAAGGGGGAGAAAAGAGAGAAGAAACTTATCTTTTTTGATCCCATATAACTTTCTTTTGGAAGTAGCAACAATAAAATACAAATTCTAAAGTGTATGATGATCTAGAATAAAAAACGTGCATAGACCTAACTCAAACTCTTCGAGGTTCTTGAAACAACGTGTTCATACTCCTGGGGATTGGGGGAAAACTGTGCTATTCAATACACTTTCACAAGTGCCATCACCTGCCAGATGAATCTCACTTTGAAGTGACAGCTGGATTCCTCTTCTGGGTGGGTGACAGAACACATTCTTGCTTTGCACTCAGGCCTCCTTGGGTAATGAGACACTGCCTCTGTCCATGGTAGCTTCTAAGCATACTTAGATGCCAATGCCTGGAGCATTATAGTCGCTGACTAGAAAATGGGAACATAGAAGCCATGCCTACCAGAGCGAAGAGACCACTCTCAATTGACAGAGGCATCAGCAGTACCACAGCTGTTTATGCTAGCCAAAGTAACTCAAGATAACTCACCTCTCTGAGTCTGAAATGTCTCCATTTCAGCCATTCTTCCATTGTGGGAGACGCTGATTAGCAAGCTGCCTATTGTGACAGGAATTCACATGAAAACACACCTGACTTCTACCTTCCTGGCTCGTCAGTGTCTTGTGCCTGTTGCCTAGCAACAAGAGTCTCTTATCTTTACAGGCAAATTGTTCTTTATGTATAGCTTAGATCACTTCTTAGCCTTTGTTTTAATTCTGAAGACTTTTAGAAATTCTCTCTTCTCTCTTCTCACGTGCATTTATATGTTTCCCCCCTCTTTTTAGGCAAAAGAAGGAAATGCATGCACCTTTCAGATCCTCTGTGCCTCATCCATCTACCTCAATGCCTTGCAGTCTGGGCAAACAAAGCAGTTCCTAGACAGCAGAATATGTCCAGATAGCAAAGAGCACAGGGGTTGACAGCTTCTTCCTGGGACGTAGGGACTGTAGTACCAGCCTCTATTAAGGATACCATGAGTGTACCAGGAGTCAGCTCAGGATTCATTTTCCTCCCTAATCTTGGGGAGAGGATTCCCAGAGAAAGATCTCAAGCCATGTATTTTTTATGAAAAGTACAGAAACAGCACCTGAAGCTTATGGTGATTTTTAAGAGACCAGAAATTAAAAAATAAAGCTTCTTTATGAAATGTGGTAAATAACTCTTTGACTCTCTATGCTTCTGCTCCCCTTTCTGTTTTCGTCCCCCCCCCTCCCCTGACTACCCACAGTGGCTTGGCCTTTTCGTCTCCTTGTAGTTTCTTAGCTGTTTTTGGACCTGGCTTCTTCAGAGAAGAATGAAGGACAGGGTGTTGCCAGAGCAGTCAAAGGCCCTGTGCAAACAGCTAATATACTCAGTACAGTAAATTCTAGACTACCCTCTGAGGGGGGCAACTGAAAAGCTGTGGCCTCAGCTCCACTTTCACAACCGGACTTAGTGAGCTGGGTCCACTGCAAAGCCAAAGCCCCCAATGGTGTCCCAGAGGATGCAAGCTCACGCAGTTCATTCAACACTCAGGCCAGAGCTTCAGGAACTCAGCACACATGGCCTATGTTTCTATTAAAGATGAGCTCTTTCAGAGACATCTCCTAACAATAGTACTGAAATCCCTCTGGTTTGATCTCAACTCCTACTATTTCAGTTCCTTTTACTGACAAACCCAGCTTTTCTCTACCAAAACCAAAACTAAGACATAAACGAAACGAAACACTAGACTTTATTTTAAATTCTGTTAAGAGCAGAGACGAGGTCCATCTGCCTGTCTCAGAGGCAGGACGCAGCCACCGTCTTCGCTTTCCACTCCTGTTGCAATCTTTTGCATGCTTTCTGCTATCTCCGTTAACAGTTGCTACTGGCATCTGCAATGAAGACTCAACATGGAATAATGGTGAGTCTCCAATTCATGCTAAACAAAGTTACCCACCTCACCTCTGGGCTATCCTTAAAGTGATTATGAAGATATAGCTTCTATGAGTACTGAACCTACTGTATGCAATATACCCCAGGTAAAAAGTTTGCTTTCTCCTATATACTACTTTATGTAGTGGCCACGTTGTCCACCAAAACAAAAGACAAACAGAAGGAGTTTTTGTTCTTGTGTTTGTTTTTTAATATCATCACAATTTTCCGTGTTCAGGGAAGAGACCTAGAATGAATCACTTTTAAGAATGACTAATTCCCTCTTAAATCGTCAATTACACCCTACTTTGACCTTTGGAAGTGGTGATTTTCCTGTTATGTTTTCAAAGAGTGAAGCCCTCCTACATGTAATTCCATGGCAAGTGTAATAATTTCATATCATCAACCTATTAAAACATTCCACAATGAGACATTCTCAAATCCACCTACACTTTTCCCTATAGGAACTTTCAAATCCCAAAGTTACAAGATACTTGAGGGTAGAACAGATCACGTATCATTTTTGTTCCTTCATGATGGGCACCAAGTACAGGATCATATACATAACAGCAAGTGATGGGTTTACTGGGGAAGCAATGGATAAGTCAAGCATCTCTCAGCAAACTTGAAGAGGGGTTGTGTCAACACTTCCATAACATAGGTTTGGTCATTTACCCTTTTTTTCAAAATCATTTTAAAGAAAGAAGTAAAATCTTGGAACTGTGTGTGTGTGTGTGTGTGTGTGTGTGTGTGTGAGAGAGAGAGAGAGAGAGAGAGAGAGAGAGAGAGAGAGAGAGAGAGAGAGAATTCAAGTCTTCACTTTCCTTTATTTCTAATATTTTTTCCTTTCTCATAAGCAATGAGAAGGAATTTGTGAATTGGCTCTGAAGCCGGTTTTATTTTATGTATATTCATACATATGTATACATCGTTACATTCAGTATGGTTTTGTAAGGGTTTTATAAAGTTCATAGTGTTGGTTCCATGCTCTAGACAATTGTAACTTTAGGATTTTTTTCATTCATCATTGTTTGTGAGTTATCCACATTACATGCAAATAAATGTGTCTCATTTTAAAACATAAGCAGCCCAGTGTTATACATTTTAGTTATGCATTCTTTCCGTCGCCAAATTCACAGGTTATTTTCAATTCTTCTATCATAAACAATACTACAATAAATATGTCTTGTGGCTTGTGTAAAACTTGCCAGTGTACAAACTTATTGGCTTATAGAGTATTTGCATTTTTCATATTCCGAGCCACAACTAAACAACTCCCTAAAGTGTCTACATATTTACAATTTACCAGCAGTAGAGAAATTCCCTCCTCTCCATTCTTGCGAATACAAACTAAACACATTCTGTAAAGAAGGACGTCTATCGTCCATTTCACGTTTGATGACCAGAGCAATTAAATCCTGCAAGCCTTTAATAAATGATAGTGCAGTGCTGATAATTAGAACATGCTGTCACTGTCGATTCTGGTCCTTTCATACTCATACTGAAGAGTGGATTCTAATTGAGAGCTAAGGAAACGTCTCAGAGATGAGAGGTGATCACTTTAGCAGATCGGGAATGGATCATTGCGCATGGTCAGACACATTCCGGCTTGCTTTAACTTGTTCTAACCGGTTTATAATAAGTGTGATGGAATATTCCACCTCTGGGCCCTCTTTTTCAATAGTTTTGGTTTCAATTTTTTTTTTTTTTTGGTTTCAACTTCTTATAGACAAAATCCTGGTTAGACTTACTTTTTAACAAGAATGGTGTTCAAATGTTCGAGGCTGAAGTTTTCTTGAGGCTCAAAGTCTCCTCGATGAAATTACTATTACTAGTGTTAAACTTGAATGTAGATCTAAGTTTCAAAAAGATCCCTGAGGAGTGAGCCGTTCTTTCATTCAGCTAGGGAATGCACAGTTCCAGCCTATGAGGAATGGGTCAGCCCACCCTAGATCACTGACGAACTCAGTGGAGGGGACAAAGACCAGGAGCCCCTGAACCAAAGGTCCCTCACATTGGACCAAAGGGATACTTTCTGGAACAGGAAGTGATGCTCCGTGAGTAGCGCAATCCTGTGTGCTGCAGTTAGCTTCTCTGTGCCTTCTGTCTCAGGTTTCCCTTTGCCTCAGAGAAGGATTTTCCTAATTCATCTTGCCCTGTGGCTACATAAGGGGGTGGGGGGATGGCGGGGGAGAATGTCTCTGGTCTAAGCCTCTGGAGCATTCTACCTCCCAGAACTGGATTGGTGGATTTCTAGCTAATCAGACAGTCAAGAACAAATGCAAAACGCAGCATGAGTATGTTTGACCCCTTTTGGCAGGGCACTGCAGATAGAATAGAGCTCCGCTAACTGTCTCTGTTCTCCTGTGCCTTGCAACTTCTTCCGACATAGCTCATGGTCCAGAGACCAGGGAAGGGATATTCCGCTTGCTTCCTTTTGAAGCTGTAGGCTTCAGGTGGCCATGGATGGCTTCCCTGGAAGCCATAGAGCCTATAATAAGAAATGAAATAGGTGCCTGACAAAATGTAGGTCTCTGTTGGAATTTGTTGAATAAAAACGCTTACAGATTTTACTCCATACAGTTCTATTTTTATAAACTGTCAATGCTGATGTATTAGAATTATGAGGGGAAATTGCAGCTAAGACTTTTACCGTTATTTAGGGAATATGTCAATTAAATTCTCAAACCTCTTTCTACTCAGCTTAACAAAGTTCTTCCAAGATCAAATAAGGAATTTACAATGGTAAGGCCTGTTAATACCTCTCAAATGCCTATCACTACAGAAAACTACATGAAACTACATGGAGCTAATTAATGTGGTAGTCTGCACGACATGTTCAATGTGTTCGGCACAAGATGAAGATTATGCCTACATGATTTTAGGTGTTCCTCAATTGATCATTATCCTTTACGAATTGCCATTCCATAATGACTTATGTCTGTCACCTGTTTCTTTCAGGATCACATTTATCTCCTTAGTGAAAAAAAAATTAAGGGCCTAGCATGTGGTTTATTCATGGTTTATATTAGCTATGCTATAATCATTTGATGAATTGGTGGGTATATTGTGAGTATTTTGAAAATGAGGTAATCTTAGACATTTTGCACAAAGATTTTATGGTTGTAGAAGAAAAACATAAGGTATGGGTCTATACATAATTGAACTGCAAGGCACAACAAAAAAATCAGAAGAAAAATTTTACTCCTAACTAGAGTGGTGTATTTGTTTCCATGGGTTGTCACAACCAAGTATCATGAACTCTGTGTCTTTAACAAGATTAATATATTTTTTCACTATTATAGAGGTTAAAAGGCCAGAGTACACATTCTATAAAATCATTTTGACCCATTGGGGCTTCTCGTCCTGCCTTGTAACAGGTAATCTTGTCCCTGTATCTTCTGTCTTAATTGTGTCTTAATCTCTTCTTCTAAGGAAACAAATCATAATGGATTAGCTTCCACACATAGATCTCATCTCATTGTAACTATCTTTTTAAAGGCCCTATCGTCAAAATCAGTTAATCCTGAGATATTTAGGGATTTTGAAGGAGTTATACTTTATCCCATAAAAAGATGTTAAGGAGGAACTTGTGTAGGACAGCCCTTAGGCTAGGCTTCACTCCAGTTCATACACAGCGGTGGTTTTTTAAGCTTCCTAATCTGAGACTCTAATACAGCCCCTCATGTCGTGGTGACCCTCGACTATAAAATTAGATTCATTACTACTTCATAATGGCAATTTTGCTACTGTTATGCCTCATAATTTAAATTTCGTGTTTTCTGATGGCCTTAGGTGACCCCTGTGCAAAGGTCATTTGTCTCCCCTCCCCAAAGGTTGAGAATCACAAATGCACAGAAAAATCAACATCTAACTTTACCCTGGCCAAAGTGGCTGGCATGGGTTGAACTTACAATTTAACATGAACATAATCTAGCATTCAGAGTAGACTAGAGAAAGATGTGCTCTACCCCTAATGTTTAAACTTTGGAGAAGGAAAGTTAGGTATGGGGTTTATTTCTTTGAACTACAAGAAAAGAAACTTCTTTAAAAATGGATTTTTCCTAGTATAGAGCCAGAATAAAGAGATGTGGACATCAGGCCGCAGGGTCCCAAGACATGATTTGAGTCAGCGAACTACACCAGCCACTTTCGATTTTTAATCTTCCCTTTAAATTTCCCTCCGTTTTGTTGGTTTACTTTTGTTTTCATTACAGAAAATTAGAATTAGACTTTGTCACTTGCCACCACAAAGTGCCAGTTGGCACATAGACCAGACACAATCTTCCACACATTATGTGGTGGTAGCGGTGGTGGTGGTGGTGGTGGTGGTGGTGGTGGTGGTGGTGGTGGTGGTGGTGGTGGTGGTAGTATTAGTATTAGTAGTAGTAGTAGTAGTAGTAGTAGTAGTAGTAGTAGTAGTAGTAGCAATTAATAATAATGTCTGTGAAAGAATTAGAAAATGGGAGGTATTGTGTCTCCATGTCCCCTGAAGGCAGCAGGTCTGATCTTGGCTGCCATGTGAGGTTGGGTCGGCCTGGTACTTGAACTCGAGAAAGTAGAAGACATGGTTCAGAGTGTGGCAGTGTACATCTATAATTCTGATACAAGGGGTGGCAGATGCAGGAAGATAGAGAATCCAAGGTGGGCTATATCGTATGACATGAAAAAGAAATTGAGTGGCATGAAGCATTCGGATATATCAGGTATACAGTTCTTTCTGTGTAGTTAAAGAAGTTAATTACTACATAGTCTTTCTTTGGGTTTACAGAACACAGCATAGAATATCTGATGACTTTTCTAAGACTTCCCCCTATTCTCCAGTTCGACACATCAGCCAGCGCAAAGCAATACAGTTGCTGTGAAGTCGAATGTACGAAAAAACAATATGTCTGCTTTAAACCAGGAACAAACCCTGGTAGGTCAAGGTGAGTTGGGATGTTCTGGTCAGTAACAAAAGGAGAATTAGAGCCGGGGATAGCGAACACACTTCCCATAAAGCCTTCCTATATATCGCCTTGTTGCGCTTCTTTCCTTTCCTATAAAAACCCCTCATCCCCCACCCCTGAATTCCCCACAATATAACTTTAAGCTTGACAGCCCCCTTTCTAAAGATGATGATCCTTGAATAAGCCTAAATCATTCGTACCAACCCTCACCTCCCTAATGTTACCTTTTGAGTGCTTAGCAGCCCCAGACATTATTCTCCTAATAGTTAGTTCTAAATTTAATTATAAGGAGTGATAATCACCCAGAGAGGCAAAGACTCAACTGCCAACTTTTCCCATCCCTTCGAGCTCCTCCAGGCAGAAGCGCTCCCACAGATGGGCGCTCATTTGCATAATTAGGCACCTTTGTTCTTCTTGCTTCAGCTCTAAGACACCAATGTTACCTTCTGTGCAGACCACTAAGACAATGTGTGAAGATTTTCCATTGGAAAAGCAACAGTGTAGATCAGACCTTGGGAAAGGTAGATTCAGAAATGCGTTCTGTTGCTTTGGGTCAGGTAGATGGTCTTAGAAAGTGGAAGACAGGGGAGTCTTGGAAAGTAAATATTAGATATGTAAGGTATTAAGTATTTCTGAGAAAGTGAATAGGACTTTGCTAGATTGTCACCACCCTTCAGACATACAGACTCCTCAGAAAGCCTACTTAAAGGGATTGTGCCATTCTAATGGGCAGAGGCCAGCATTCTAAAATGACTATCAAAACTTCTGAAATATTATGGTTTCAAAAAGTGAAAAAATAAGCATAGGTTCTAAAATTTGACAGACCTAGATTTTGGACAACTTCACTTCATCTTTTAAAATATTTAGCTTAGAAGGAGTTTATTTAGTTTTGAGGTAGGATTTTGCGTCGGTTGGTTTTGAACTCGTTATCTTCCAACACTGGTCTTCTGAATGCTGCCATTACAGGCGTGGAGCCCCACAGACAGAAACAGTTACTTTCAAAAGTATCTTGAGAAAGGCTCCATAAACCAAGGTGAACATATCTGTGGTGAAATGTTAAGTATACAAAAAGCAGGTGTGAAAAGTGTAAATGCAGTATGACTTAAATTATGTAAAATAAATGAATACATACTCAAGAAGAGAAAGATTCAAAACATGACATCAAAATATTATCAGAGGTGTTTGTGGTTTGACGAGAGCACAAGGGATTATTTTATATTTAATTGAGTGCATTTTCTAAGTTTTTCTAATAAGCATGAATTGCTTTCATAATTAAATGAGACTTTTTGTTATGTGTAAAAATCTTTGTGCTTCAAGCCAAAAAATAACAAAGACGGGTTACTTTCAAATAAAACTTCCCTGACAAAAATGTGAATCCTTCATGTTTTAAAACATTTATAAAGAAACCAGAGAAGGACTGATTTCAAAATACCGAGTAAATGTCTTGGTCAAAGGAAACTGCAAAGTCGTTTTTCATGATTTTACAAACATTGTTCATGCTCTGTGATGGGCTCTCTTTTCATTACCAGGTAGGGAATTAGAGAGATAAAAATTATTTTCCAGGGTTACAGATGAAAATAAAGAACCAGAGATCTCATCACAGTAGCAGGGCACAGGGGATAGCTTGATCTTAGAGCTGCACAGAAGAGGGAGAGAGAGAGAGAGAGAGAGAGAGAGAGAGAGAGAGAGAGAGAGAGAGAGAGAGAGAGAATACCAACTGTTTCCCTTCATTTTTCTAGCTTGTTCTTCTCAGGGGATACATGGTCTCTACTCAGGAACCACATGTACCCCACCTCAGGAAGAATCGTCACCCCAATCTTTGAAGGGAAAAGTTTGCCTTATTTCAGGTATTGGATTATATTATACTATATTTTACCATATTATTATACCACACTGTATATTAATTTAAACCTTATCTAATTCATGTATAATATAAGTAGTGTGGCTGAGGCTGATTTTGAACTTATAACCCTTTAGCCTCAGTGTGCTAAGTTCTGGGACAAGAGGTGAAAGCCTTGCTCTGTTCTCTGCCTTTGCTTCCCTTTTTCTTTCTTTGTTTCTTTCCTTCCTTCTCCGTTTTTTCTCCTCCTCTTCTGCATGTGCTGCTACTACTGCTTCTTCTTTTCCTCCTTCTTTCTTTCTTCCTTTCTTCCTTCTTTCCACCTTCCTTCCTTCCCTCGTTTTGACACAAGGTCTCATGTACTTCAGGTTTTCCTAAACTCAATACAGTCAAGGAGGATCACTTTGAACTTCGGATCCTCTTTCCTTCGTCTTCTGAGTACTGGCATTAGGTGTGTGCGGCTACACTTGGTCCACAGATGTTGAACACAGGGCTTTATACATGCTAGGAAAGCTCTCCAGCTGAGCATCTATGTGCACACATGTGAGTGAGCATACCTGTGTGTGTGTGTGTGTGTGTGTGTGTCTGTCTGTCTGTACGTACAGAGAGCAATGTTGACTGTCTTACTTTATCTCTATCTTATTATTGTGAGACACTCTCTCAGTGAAACTGGAGCTCACCAATCAGATAACCTGTCTGGCCAGCAAGCCCTAAAATACTATTCTCTTGTCTCTGCTTCCCAGTGCTGAGATTACTGAAATGCACTTCTGCGCCTAGCTTTTTACATGAGTGCTGGGGACGCAAACTCAGGTTTTTATGCTGGTACAGTAACCACCTTATGCACTGAGCATCTCCCCAGTCATGAATCAAAAAATAAATAAATATTAACAGTATTGTTCCTAAACAATCAGAAAATTGTTTAGCATTTATCATCATAGAAGAAATAACAGAGTCATGAAAAAATATGATCATTTTTAGGAGATAGAATACAAGTTTTCCCAAGTTAGGACTAATCTATTCTCTTACTACAGGAGCAGTAGCATTAGAGGGCTGTGTTGTTAGCTAGACCACACTGCTTAGGAAAACCCCTCTACTTTGGCTTAGTTGTGAAAATTCCTGTAACCAGAGCCAATTGTTTTCCAGAACTACAGCTACCTGTTCTCTGAGTTCTTGGATTTTCTGCCCTGTCGGTGTCGAGTAATAGTGCCAGGAAGGAGGACTGCCCAGGAAAGAGGGCTATGCAGGAAAGAGGACTAATCCATCACACAACATTCTTTAACTGGTTACCCCAGCAACACACAGCCATTAGCCAGAAAAGAAAACCGTTCAATTTCCCTTCCTCCGACACCTGTAAGAAGAGTCCTACATGGACTTTCCTCAGAGAACTTGCCATGCTGTTGTCTGACTGTCTGTGGTGCCAGCCATGTCTTTAATAATGTCATATCAAAAAACGGACTGTCTCCATGTCCCCTTGAACCGCAAACATGAAACCGTCCCCCGGGAATCCATATCTTCAGACTTGGTTATGATTCCCAGCCCCCATCTCTCCTTCATTTTCTCCTCTTCTCATTTTCTCTGTTGATTTGATTTTATTTTGAAAGGGTCGATGCAGCCACAGCTGGCTTCAACCTGGCAATGTTCCTACATCAAATTCCGAAGGGCTGGCAATACATGCATATGCCACTACATCTGGCAACACAAATTTTAAGTCATTTAAATGTTGACCATTCTATCAAAAACCTAGCTATTTTATGTGTGAAGGTGTACATGGATGCATAAATATACGAATGGATAGATGTGTGCAATTCATTTATTAAGAGAAGCTTTGTTACAAGCGGGACATGTGAAGACTACTCTCATACTGGACAGCTACATGGGAAAGAGAGAGAAGAGGGATGGAGACAGACAGACAGACAGACAGACACAGACACACACACACACACACACACACACACACACCTACACACAGAGGGCGACAGAGAGAGAGAGAGAGAGAGAGAGTGCACATAAACAAGCTCCATTGCGAGTTTCAAGTTTAGCTCTGGAATGACACTTCTCAGTATAACATGAGACTATCTCTAGGAATGGGAAATGGGTTTTAAATACTCTACACTTGAACATGCTTTCTCATTTTTCTAAGGCATAGTTACTGAGAAAATGATTGATAAGCAATTATATTATATTATATTAAAAGGTTTTCTTATTTTAAGAACATGGCTTTTTGAGTAGAAGTTATGTCTGGAGAGCTTACATCCCTCTCTGTTGTCCCTTCATGAATAACAAGGCCTCTTTTCAGTCATCGGAGTTTTATCTTAAAAGAAAAAAAATGCTTATGGTCAATTTACAAGCACAAGAGTTCTGACCAAAATCATGACTCAGTGCATCGAGTAGAGTTATAAATAAAGAAACCAGAGTATTTTTGAACACTGTCTAAATACTTCCATTCAAAAATCTGAATTTTTCCAATCTAGCAAATTCTAAACAGAAATCGTGCACGTCTTTATAGATCGAATGACTCCATCCATGATGACCTAGCTCTCTATGGGAGAAAATAAAGCATTTACTGCGTTTCCCTGCAGATGTGATGCCTGTAAGGCCAGTGAATATTCAAGAGGAAAGCACTCTAGAGAGCCAGTGTCTACATTGCAAGAGACGCTCATAGTAGAAGAAACTTCTCTTCCCTCTGCAAAATGTCCAGCGCTACAAACAACAGGTTTCTGCGCACCAAGAGGCCTCCAGTTAAGCTGGGTTTGTCTGTATGAGCAAGTTTCGTAGTGGAATGCCTTCACAAAGCCACTGCCAGCCAAGCCTGGCTCTCCCAGCAATAACAGCTGTTTCAGAGTCTTTCAAATGGAAAGTAGGATTTTTTTCTATGTTCTTCCTTCTGAAAGCAGAAACTTAAAGTCTAAAAAATTCAACTCTGAATTGTTACGTGGATAATTGGAAGGGCCGAGTATTTAGGGCAAAGGCCTCTATTTAGGCCCTAGCTCTCAGAAAAGAAGAGTTAAGTTACAAGCTCAGAATTGTACGTTCCCTAAATTCTCTTTCCCTCTGCGAACGTTGTTCTGGAGTTCGATTTTGCTTATAGCTCATCTGTTCCGTACACTTTCTAAGTCTGGTGGAAATTAACAGCATTAAAAGGTCACATTTTATTCCTGTTCTGTGCAGTCAAGGGGCACAGAAAGCTCAATGCAGGCTTTTGAGGTTCTGTTTGGTTTTTGTAAGAGAACAATGTTATCATGAGGGGTTTCTCATAAACCGGAAGCTCTGAAATATGACTGAAGTCATATGGAGGTAAAAAGAGGGAAAGGAGGATAGAAAGGAGGGAGGAAAGGAGGACAAGCACAAGAGAAAGAAGGAGGAAGTAAGGAAGGAAAGCAACGTCAGGAAGAGTAGAGAAGGAAGATCAATTAGCCAAACCAGTTAGTGGGCAAAGTGAAGTATGAGTATATTAAAGGGAAAGTATGATATATACTCAAAACCTGCTTGTCTTGCATATATGTAAGGAATACAACACGATATTTTTCTGTGCTAGGCATAAAGCTTGGGGCCTCAGGGAGTGCTGGAGAGATGGCCAAATCCTCTACCACTGATCTACCGGAACCCTGCCCCCCAACATGATTTGGTATACAGTGATAGAATCCATGTTAATAGTCAAGCAGATTAACATAGACGTCATTTTATAATCACTTTTTTTCTTTTCGGTGTGGAAAGAGCATGGAAAACCCAAGTCACTCAACAAATCTCTAATGTGTATTATTTTAAAAACTATACTCCTCACACACTAGCTCTGAAAACTTTCTCATTCTAGGAGAGGACCACCAGTGGCCTAACTTCACTTGGTCTTCTTCTCTGGCTTGTTAATTTCTGAATTACTTTTTGCTTTTAAAAATCTTTTAGAGGATTCCATACTTGAATCCTGCATTTATATCATATCCACCCGTTTCTCCGCTCTTCAATGCCTCCTTAATATCCCCAACTCCCTCAAGTTCACATCTTTCATTATTACATATGCATACAGAAGTAAATATAGCCTGATGGATCTCTTTAGTGTTTCTCATATACATATACATACCATATACATATATGTATACATATATATATACATATATATATATATTCGTGTGTGTGTCTGCATGTCTGTGTGTGTCTGTGTGTTTAGGGATGACCATTTGGGATTGGATAATCTATCAGGAAACCATTGCTAAGGAAGATTGATTCTTCCTCTCCATAGCCATGATTGCTCTTCATTTAGGGTTAGGTTTTGTTAGATTTTTCCACACTTCCATATTTTCCAACAGACTAATATCATTGTGGAGGAATTGTTTAAGCAGCCATATTTTAAAATTTCATGGCTGAAGTTACCTAGCCACATATAGAAGACATAGTCTCTCAGCAGAAGACCTGGTCCTCTTTGTCTTACAATCTTCCTGTCCCCTCTTCCATGATGTTCCCCGACCCTTAGGTGTTGTGGGTGTAGCAATTGGGGTTGGGCAACCTTGGTCACTTGTTCTCTGTATTTTAGGTATTAATACTGATTTAGGAAAGTGCTAGGAGTAGATTCTCTTACAAAGTCCATGACTTCACCAGACAAAAATAGTTGCTAAATTTATAGTACCCATATGAATTCCCTCTTGCTGATTTGGCCTTAAATCCAATTAGTTACCAACAAGACACAAAAGCCACTATTGCACCCTTGGAATATCTTGCCATGGTGGTCACTGTTATTCATAGTGTCATAGCTTGGTAGGATCCTGTTGCTGTATGTTTAAAATAAATGGCTTTCTTTTTTACCCCACACTAGGTCCGGCACCGTAGTGCCCCAAGACATCTATTTGGTATTTTGATCCTGGTACTTTTCTCCCTTGGCAGCTTACATAGTACTTTCTAGTACTGTGAAACAGTCCCCAGGGAGGAAATTTCCAGATAAGACCGGTTTTAATTCTTCCATGTTCTCTGTCCAGAATGTGTGGTGTTTGTGGTGTCTTTAGCAATAAGAAGAAACTCTCTGAGGCTACAGGGACAACAGCAATAGCAATAGCCTATGTTGTTTTGGGAGTCTCTTCTATTCCCTTGACAACTCTAAGGGAGGTTTCTCACATCTGAAACTGAGGTTTTTGTGAATTTATGGCTCTTAAAAACAGCAGCATAATCCCAGGGGGGAAACCTTTACTTAATGTGTGTGTTTACACATATACCTGCATACTGTATAAGCATTTAAGTAACCATAAAATTTCATTTCCCTATAGCTTTTTCAAACCTCAGTTTATTCATCATCCCTTCCTCTTCTCTATTACCATCCCTCCCCTGTCCTCAGCTAAATCCCACCGCCCTAATTTTTCCCATTTCCTATTTCTTATTGCCTTTTTCCTGATGGCCTCCTGTCTAGAGTTCCATCTCTCCACCATTGTCACCATGATCCTGTGCATGAACTGAAGTTGCTTGAAAAGCCTGATGAGTGTTGAGGACCTGTAGGTTGGTTTGTTAGAGTGTCTGTGATTGTGGAGGACTGGAATGTTGGACTGAGAGCTAAAACTGTCTGGTGTTCTCTTTGGTGCCCTTAAAAGCCATTTGTCACCCAGCTCTGGACCTGATCTCATATCTAATATCTAATCCTTTTGACTGTCAGGTAAAACCTTTGGAGTGTATTAACTTAGCTTGCCACTGGTTTCTATCTCTAATTTCTAAAATGGCATCTAAACTTGTAGCAGCCATTTTCTTACTTTGCCATAACCCAATTGTCTTCTTCTCCACAAATGTATTTGATAAATGCATTGAGTCATGATTACCTTCTGTTTTGTGGCTAAAGAAAGTTAATTTAATCATTTCCCCATGCTGTTTTTGGAAAAGTCAAACCCGTATTTCCAGTCACTATTCAATAGTTTAGGACTCAGGACAATTGATCCCTTTTTTCTGTTGGAATGAGACCTGTGATATATATATATATATATATATATATATATATATATATATATATATATACACAGTTTGAGTCTAAATGTCTTCCACAGGCTCTGGAGGCTTCATCTGAAGCTGAGCACAATATTTTGGGATGTAAAAGGCACTTTAGGAGCTGGATAAAGTATGACTATTACACATCTCACTCTGTTCTCTATCTACTATTAGCTGAACAGCCCTGCTAGGTGAACAGCCTTGCCCCATGGTCCTACTGTCACAGTGTTTTCCCTTACCATGGGTTCAGGATCCACAGAGCCAAGGACTATGGACCAACTGCAATCATGATCCAAGATAACTCCTCCTTCTTTTAAATTGAGTTTAAAAGAAGTTTAAATTTTTTTTAAAAAAAATAATAATTTGGTTATTTGGTCATAGCAATAAAACAGATCGGTACAATTTACCATTTGGTTTATTTTAAATTTCACCATCGCAAATCTAACATACACATCTCCTGATGATAACTTAAGTGCGCTCTCAGGCCAGTGGTAAGTGACTTTCCTTACAATAATATGGCTTGGTATCATGATCAGCCTAGGCCAATGGCCAACCAGCATGTGATGTGACCAAGACTGCTAGCGATGCAAACCCCCTCGAATTTGGCCTTCAATCCTTTTTCAGTATAAACTTGGCTCTGTCTTCCCCAGATAGCCACAATGGAAATAAAGTCCTTTCCCTCTTTATCACCAATTTATAATTTGTTCTATCTTTGATCTTCTGTGACTAATGACTGATACTTCTGGCACTCCCCTCCCAGATTGCTGTTTGACTGGTACTGCCCTAATAATTCTACATAATTAAATGAAGCTGTGCCCCCTGGGCTGACACTGCTGTTTTTAAGAGCCACAAAGTCACAAAAACCTCCGTCTCAGAGGTAAGGAACCTCCCTTTGAGTTCTCAGGGGATTGGAAGAGACTCCCAAGATAACATGGGCTATTGCTGTTGACTCCGGGAGCCTCAGAAAGCCTCTTCCTATTAATAGAAATACCATAATAATTCTACATAATACAACATTGTTCTCTTTGTTCTCCGTCTTTCCATTCCTTGTCTCCCCAACACGCTCTCTGTTTCTGTTTTACATCTTCATTCTCACTATTTTTAAAAAACATCCCACTTATAAATAAAGTCATATAGTATTTTTCATTCTTTGGCTTATGAATAATAGTTCACTTAATATGTATGGATAACTTCAAGTTAAGTACAAAGCCATATTAATCACAACAATATTGTCATGGAAACAGGTACAAAGACACATGGAACAGAAATGATCCCAGAAATACCCCCAAGTATAAATGGTCAAAGAATATTGACAAGGATACCCAAGAGACACAATGAGAAAAATTCTCTCCTATTAATGATGTTAGGGAATATGAATACATGAAAAAGATTAAAATTAAATCCTATATCACACATAGAAAATCAATTCCAGTGTATTAAAGAACTAAATGTAAGACACTGGAAAAGACTTAGAAGAGTACACCTGGGACAGTGGTGGATCAGAACCTATGATAGTAACCAACCAATAACTGGTCTAACTTGAATCCCAAGCCACAAGTAGGAGCCCATGCAACACACACACACACACACACACACACACACACACACACACACACACACAGAGTCAATGAAATGATTCCTAATGATATTCTCCTATACTCATAGATTGTATCTAGCCCACTCATCATCAGAGAGGCTTCCTCTGGCGGCTAATGAGAGCATATGCAGAGACCCACATTCAAACACTAGACAGAGCTCGAGGAACCCCATGGAATAGAGGGAGGAAAGATTGGAGGAGCCAGAGGGGTCAAGGACACCAGGAAAACACAGCTGTCTGAGGGTCCAATGTGCTGGGCTAATTCTCCATCACTAATTAAGAAAATGACCTACAGAGTGACTGTATGGAGGCATTTTCTCGATTGAGGTTCCCTCTAAGATAACTCTAGCTTGTGTGTCAAGTTGATGTAACATAAGCTGGCACAACAGCTCAGAGAATCAACTACGCAGTGCTCATTGGTGCTCACAGAGGCCGAAGCAGCAATCGCAGAACTCACACGGGTCTATGCTTTGTCCTTTGCATACACGCTGTGGTTATTTAGCTTGGGGTATTTGTAGGATTCCTAATAGTGACAGTTGGGATGCCTGACATCCCAATTTTGCCTGTCCTTGGGATCCTTTCCCTCCTATTGGGTTGCTTCATCCAGCCTTAATATGAGGCATTGTGCCTACTCTCATTGCATCTTGCTATGCCATGTTTGCTGGCTATCATTGGGAGGTCTGCTCTTTTCTGGAGGGAAATGGTGGAGGAGTGGGTCTGAGGAAGAGAAAGTAGGAGAAGATCTGGGAGGAGTATAGTGGGAGGAGAGTCTATGGCCTACATATATCATATAGAGAAGAATATATTTGTAGAAGAAGAAGAGGAGGAGGAGGAAGAAGTGGAGGAGGAGAAAGAGGAGGAGGAGGAAGAAGAGGAAGAGGAGGAGGAAGAGGAAGAAGAAGAGGAAGAGGAAGAAAACAGAAAGGCAAAGCTCTTTGGTCTTTCGAATGAGTTTTTGGATGTCAACAACAGGTGTAGGAAACTATCTACAAACTGACAAACTGGACAAAGGTACACAACTGAAAACTCTGTGTACACCAAAAGAAACATTCAACAATATGGGTAGTAAGAAAATATTTGTGAATATATCCAGTAAAGGGTAAATTTCATATGTATATGTATTTGTATATGTATATGATGTAGATGCATATGTGTATGTATTGTGGGACAAGTGGACCATAAAACCAGAAAGAAGAACTGATAAGGTTAAGTAAACCCAAACCCTGTGAAACTCAGAATTGAGAATGGTAGTAGTGAGGCCAGCCCTTTGCCTAATTACTTGCTCTGGAACACATAACCATGATACTCTACTGAGAGGACCATAGCAGTCAGTCACATAGCATAAAAACCTAGAGTTTTCCATGCTCATGCACTATCAAGATAGGCCTAGAGTGTTCGGTGAGTGGGCACCCTGAGGAGAAGCTCAGACCAGGAACCTCATTCCCAACTCCCGATGGTTTGCTTGTGATGTCTGTACACAGGAGACTGGGAACTACAGCAATTGTCCCAGAATTTGCTGTTATCTTGCTCCAGGAAAACTCAAACTGAGGACCCCCCATCATGGACTGTGTTTTGCCTCGGCTAAGCAGCGTGCGGCTGGCAGTCTAGACACCCTAGTGGCAAGGCAGACAGATAGGCCAGCAACTGTACAGGAACATATTTACCCCTTACTAGATATATGGTATATACTCTGTGTGTGTGTGTGTGTGTGTGTGTGTGTGTGTGTGTGTGTGTGAGAGAGAGAGAGAGAGAGAGAGAGAGAGAGAATAGCAACAGAAAATAAATGCTGACAAAGGTGAGGAAAATATACATTGTTGAAAAAATGTTAATTGATAACATAATTAGAATGATCCCTCAAAAAAGGTGGTGACCCTACTATATCACCTACCACAGTACCAAAGTTTCTACAACTTTATCAACAAGGGAGCAAAATGGTCACTTCATACATGTACATTTGCACCCTCCTCATTACCAAATTAGTCCTAAGACTCAACATCTAGAAATAACCTGTGTCCAAATGACATAGGTTATTGTCTAAATGAATAGATAAATACCAAAGAGAGGGGGCCATGGAGGAAGAGAGAAAGGGAGGGAGAGTGTTTATAGATGTTATTTAGTTCTTTTTAAAAGACTTTTTCATAGTCCATTGACCTTGCAATGTTTCCACAGCTTAAAGGACTTCAAAGAGAGGTGTAGACTTTTTACACTGTCTTTTTCTCTGGGTGGACTTTAGCAAATGAACAGTTTGAAGGCACAGACTTGGTACTATGAGAGGCATTTTGGGAGGACTGGTAAGTGACAACCAGAGAATAGAGCTGAACATGTTGTAGGGAGTCCGTGAGTTGGGGAGTCCCTGTCAGGCTTGAGTGCTCCCGAGGCATTTCTCAAGAAAGCTGCACAATGAAGCAATCAGACTAAGAAGCGAAGGCTTTGGGGAGAGCTGACTGACTGTTCAATGGCTTGACCCAAAGGGAATTAAACACACTGGGTAGCATTCACAGAGGAGCCAATAGGAGTTCAGGCTGGTATTCTTGAAACTAATGCATCTGGCACCAGCCAGGGACAGTGAGTGACCTAAGTCAGTATCTTCTCCTATGAGAATCTGCCAAGTGTTTCATATACAAGGAGTCAGAGGAGCGCTCCCCCTGCCTCTAACTAAGGTTATTTTTAACTCCCAGTTGAGAAAATTCTGCTTTCTGGCTCATGCACCGTTTAGATTAATATGCTTCCTAAAATTGAAATGACTCATTAAATTCTGCACTTTGAGGGGGCTGGTGGCTTGGTTCACACATTTCTAAGAGAGGCGGTTCATATGGAAGCAACTGGAAAATTCTTTCTAGCCACCCACACCCTGGATAACTACAGGAAACGTGACTTCTGAGCTGTCAAGGAGAAAACCCAAACAGAGCCAAATGTAAGCGTTGTTATCATCAGAGAAAGCCCGTTGTGACCGGAGAGCGAACAGGAGTAGAAAAGCAAGAAAATCCATCTTCTTTTTGTAATTTCTTTTCCACATAACATGGCAGAAAACTGCTTTCATGAGTTGGTGACAATTTCAAGTCCCACCTTTTTGGGGCATATATTTGGGAGAGAGGGCTGGATTAATGAACACTTGTCAATCTCTGTGAAAATGGTGAAGAGGCAAAGGATTGGAAATGAAACCATGGTCTCCACACTGAGGGCTCCATTTAACAGAAAAGCAAGCCCAGCTTCGCCATTACAGTGGAGAGGAAGGGCAGAGAGAGAGGAAACGGCCACAGGTCACATGCTTGCCTTGCATAGAGTGTTGCTACATCATTTCACAGTTTGACTCAGGAAGCATGCATGGGTAGCAAGCAATCCCAACTGCCTACTCCTGAATCCCAACTGCATACTCTTGCAAATGAGGTCAGCCCAGAAGGCTGCTGGTGGAGATAGAATGAGACAGAATGAGATACTGGAATGCTGCAGTCTTTGGGGAATAGAATGACTGGTTATGGAAAGTCACCGCCCGTTCTAGCTTTAGAATACACAGTTCAGGCCCCAGGAGGCTGGCTTTTGTTTAAGCTAGGTAGGAAATCTTTCACCTAATAGGAAGAGCTGACCCTTTCTTTGGGTGATGCAGACAGGTCTCTAAGTTTATTATTCATCCTGGGATGTATTTCATGTGGCCTCATTTAGATAAGCACAGACTGTTGGTCTTAATATGTGTGTGTGTGTGTGTGTGTGTGTGTGTGTGTGTGTGTGTGTGTGTGTGTGTGTGTGTGTGTCAGCCCGGTGTGCAAGCTAGTCTTGGATTCGTAGTCTTCCTGCTTCTGCCTTCCTGATTCTGGCATCACAGATAGGCACCGATGTCCATGTTAACACATGCTTGCTCACTTTTAAATTTCTAGAAACTAGTTTGGTACCTAATAAATCAAAGCAGCAGAATAAACAAATCCTTTTGAATCAGCGTCAGGATCAGCAAACCCACACATAATACAGTTATTATTTGAAATGTGGACAAGCTCATTCCCAGTAAATTTGGTCAAAATTAAAAGCTTATTTTTACCTTAGACTTTTTCTTTGTTAGTTTGGAGATTGGAAAGGTAATAAGGAAGACAGTGATTTACATGGCCCAGAAGAAGAAATGAATATTTTTTTTAAAAATGCAGATATGATACCATGAAAAATAAAGGAAGCAGAAGCAAAATCCACTGTGGTACCTAGAGCTGAGCTCCTCAGAAACAACTGAGAGGTAAATCAGATAGGGTAGGCTGGTGATACCTCTTATGAAGAACGCAAGTGGCCAGACCTGTGCCATGCTCTGTGCTAGCTGTGGGTGGAACGAACTCAGCTCTTCCTCCCTTCTTGGCTCTCACCCTCTAGATGGAGCAGTTAGCGTTAAACATACCACAGAGGCAGCTCCATACCCAGCAGGGCGTAGGTTGTCACATGTGTCCCTATACACATGCATGTGGTGAATGCATGTGTAGAAGAAACAACTGTAGACGTTGCTGCACAGAGAAGTTGAACAGGTCATGTGCTATGTCCCTGACTGGAGGCCACCAAGAGTAAAACATACATGGTTCAATTTTATATGTTGCAGGTATATGTCAGAACAAAGTCTTTATGAAAGTAAATTGCAGGGGGGACTAGAGTAGAGATTTGAATGAAAATGAAATGATACCATTCGGGGAGGTATGATTTTAATTTATTCATGCTAGACAACTGTGGTGGTTTGAATAGAAGTGGCCGCCATAGACTCATAAATTGGAATACTTGGTCATTAGCAGGTGGTACTACTTGACAGGGATTAGAATGTGTGGCCTGGTTGGAGGAAGTGTACCCCTGGAGATGCACTATAGGGTGTCTTATGCCTAAACCAATGTCTAAGCCAATGTCCAAGCCAAGTCCAGTGTCTCTCTTTCTTCCTGCTCCCTACTAAGCTACCTCTCAAGCACGTCTGCCTGCGTGCCACCATGCTTCCCTCCATGATGATACAGACCTTTGAATGTAAGTCAGCCACAATTAAATGCTTTCTTTTGTGAGAGGTGCTATGGTCACGGTATCACTTCACAGCAACAGAACTTGGATGAAAACAACACGTATCAAATTTTAATGAGTATATCTGTTTTACCAAACAACAGAAACCTTATCTTTGGCCTCATTGAACTTAAGACCTTCACGAGTGACAGATTTCATGAGTGACAGATGTGGGTATAGTCAACTGAGGGATGGATGGCGTCATACTTAAGAGGAAACAACACCTCATTGTCGTGGTTCACTGTTGTTAGTATCCCAGATCCATTGTTTGAAATCTGATTCTCAACAGAATCTGGAAATCTGTATCTGGAAGTGAAATTTCCTCATTTTAAAAGCGCTTTCAAATATTCTGGATTTTTATAAACATTGCACAGATCAAGTACAACATTATCTGTATTCCAGAATTGGCCTGCCAACTGCCAGTTTTCTACTCCCATGATAAAATATAATAATAATATATATTTGTGTGTGTATACATATATATATATATATACACACATTTGTACATATACAAACAAAATGGATAATCAGAATACCCGACCTCTTACAGGAAGTTGTTTTTGCAACTAATTTGCCGTTTGGATGAAGAGACCTAGATAGTTTATTTGTTTTTGGTGTTCCTACTCATTTTGTAGCTGGTGGCTCTTTTGAGACGTTTTCCCTCTATCTGTGTTTCCTCTATGTTTACTCTTAATTCAAGCTGGTGCCAGCTTCGTTTTAGTGCCTTGGGAACTCTGGCAGGGTCAGTGCAAAAGCAGGCTGCAAATCTATCTGACTTTTATTTCCCCCAAGCCTGAGACTATAGAAGTCAGTTGCAGAAGCAAAGGAAGAAGGATTTCCTGGTGCGAGCATTCTGGGATAACCAAGGGACAAAGTCGCTCTTGCTTCCTGCCATAACCAAGAGAGAAGTTACTAGCAAGGCCTGGTAGCACTGGCCTGTAATCCTAGCTAATCCGTGGGCCAAAACAAGGCCTCCTGGGCAATGCAGTAAGAATGTATGTCAGTATGAATAGTAAAAAATGTCTCGGAATATAGCTGAACACAGCAGACTTGCATACAGCCCAGGACTCAATCCCTGCGTGCCAGGGTTAGAAGAAAAATAGTATGTTTCAGGAGAGTTAACATCCTGCAGCTCTACCTCTTCCTGTTATGGCTGTACCACAAAAGCAGAGGACTCCGCAGGCAGCTTTTAAAGGCCTGTACCCTAAGCATTGCATCAGACATGACAATGGGTAATGTGCTACCTTCTGGAGCCTGTAACCATGGCCACAAAACCTTTGCCTTATTCCTGACAAAGGAAAAGTTCTTGGAGGGCATACAGGAAGGGAGAACCCAAAGTATGACCAAGGTGAGGTTTTCCTTTAAGAAGCAGCTAAATTGAGAACACTTGGAATCACAGATAAGGAAAAGAATCTTGTCTCCTCTGCATGTAGCTTGCAACTAAGGTTGCAAAACTCACCAAGTTTTGTTTGTGGGTTTCTTTGTTTGTTTGTTTGTTTGTTTGGTTGGTTGGTTGGTTGGCTGGTTGGTTGGCTGGTTTTAGGGAGCACCTCTCTGCAAACATTTAGGTTAAATGCTTAGCAGGAAGAAACGGAAGAGAGAAGTTGGGACATTGCTGCCTTTCGTGGTCTCTGGACACAGAGAGGGAATGCTTCACCTAGAATGTTTCTCTCCTTCAGAGGATACTAGAGTGACTGTACTCAAGCCCAGAGCTTAGAGACCCTGGAGCTAGACTCTGACAGTTCCCTCTAATGTGTGGTAGAGCATTGTCTAGAAACACTTGAAAAACCTCTCTTCATAATTATTGCAAAATACATTCACACTGCAAAGGATGGGCATGTGTGGCTATCTTATAGTCTTTACAAATATTATGTAACAATTTGTGCTCTCTGACCTATTTTTAGAAATACCACATTCGAGAAAGAGCTAGAAATATCTAAACCAGTTCTTAAGAGTAACAGTGTGGTGGTTCACCAGCAACTACACAGAAGTCTCTGCTGAGAAGACGCTCTATTCTAAAGATAGAGATGGAAAGAAAGTTCTGATTCAGCGAGATACAGAAAACGAATGAGAAATCAAAGATTAGCAAGTATTTTACTTACAAGGAGGAAAACAAACAAAAAGGAAACCAAAGAGAGAGAACAAGAGCAGAAAGAATGCTGGGTTTATGGTAATTTGCAAAGACATCTACTAATATAAAGTTAATTGCAGTCACAGACTTTGAGCCTATCTAGATAGCATCTCCAGTCAGGCTGTCTCTTCTGGAATAAACCAGTTTAGCATTCCCAGTCACAAGAGCTTACTGGGGGCATTCGTGCTTTACATTCTAAGTATGTATTTTGAAAAAAGGTTGGGTTTTGTTTGTTCAATTGATTTTTGGTTTTATTTTGATTTTTTTATTTGTTGGACTTTTGTTGTCATTTTTGTTTTATGGTCACTGTCAAGCACTGAATGACAGTTTCTCATGCTGTCACTTCACGGTTTCTGTTCAGGTTAACTCAGATTCTCGGTGTGTTAACGGCATCCCCTCTGTCACTGTCGATGATGCTAGCTCTGGATTGAGCTTCAACTTAAACTGTGACCACGAAACACAAACTTGCTACCAATCACATGCCTTCCATGATGGATTTCAAACCTGCCACTAATCACAGGCTTTCTGAGATGGATTCAAAGCCACTGGCGTTGAGGTGGGAGCGGATGGGTGGAAGTGGGAGCCATCTCATAGAAGCAGGGGGAGGGGAAAGGGCTATGGGAGAGAGGGGAAGGAAAGGGGATTACATAAATATCCAAGAAAAATAAAATAATAAAGAAAAACCAACGTCTCCGCAGGATATCAAGATGTCAGGGGTGATGGCAGTAAACTGCAATGATTTGAGCTGCAAGGTGTTTCTTATTTTGAAAACAAGTTTTAAGAAACACATTTAAATTTTAAAGCTAGACCAAAAGGAAATCCTTCCAAGGTGAGCATTTCCAAGAAACAATAGAGCTTAACATTTCCACGTGAACATGGAAATCCTGCAACTACTTAAGTACTACAGTGACCTTTCATTACTAAATTCAGGCAAAAAAAATGTGCAACCTAAAATTTATTTTACAATATGGCTCTTTGATAAGTTTTCAAAGGCCTTTTGAATGCTCCTGTGTATAGCGACATGATATAATACACCACATAAACAGTGATGTCATTTGTAGCAATAAATAATATAGAACCTCTATGTGTATTTATCTCCTGATTATTTTTAAATTGCTTTGTATGCTTGGGTTTATTGATGCTTTATGTTTATGTCACACTCAACTAAACTTTGAAACCTAAATGAATAAGAAAGGATGAGGAAGGAAGTGTACAGAAAAATTAATTGAAAAACAAAGATATAATAGAAAATATTGCTCCAATCAAAAGTTACTTCCTTAAGAGTTAAGATGAGCCTTTCATTATACAGTATTTTTTGATCTATGAATCATCGAAAGAGCTGCCATTTGATAGACCAATTTTGATTGTATGCACGATGGGACGGAACCTTTTGATTAGCTAAACTTTCAATTGGTGATAACATTTACTAACATCACTAGGTGCTAATTTTTAAATATTTTTCAAATATACTTACAGTAGCCCCCCTTTTATTAATTTTTTTCAAGTTGTCTTTTTTTCTCACCGTACTGGATCCAATCTCCTATGGCGTGGGTTGGGGCCATACACGGAAGCATGAGCAACCTAGCAGCCACCGCTGCATGAAGAAATGTTGCTCTCCCTTCTTAAGCGTTCTCTTTGTATTCTTCAGAGCTTAGGAAACACAATATGCTGGTTCTAAAAGTAGTTTTCTCTCTTCTAAATCAATACAAGAAACTTGCAACATTTTAATCCACGCCACACTGTTTCCTGATTTATATGTTGTTACTGTTTGTGCTCCTTCTTTTCTATTTTTCAAACTAAAACCTCAAGTGGTAAGTAGTATTTTTCTGCTTCATATGATTAATATTTCCATCGGTTTGCTTTCTTGTTCAGCCATATTCTTTGCTAAGCATTTCTTTTTTAATCGTAGAACCTTGTTTTGTTTTGTTTTGTTTTTTTAATCTTCTTGAAGCAAGGGCTTTCGATTCTGAATCTTCCCATAGCAGTCCCTATTCTAATTTGTCTGGAAGCATCCAAGGCTTACCTTCTTTTCCAAACTAATATGTGACTTCAGGTTTTCTCAGGTTACTATACCAGCTTCTGTAGTTCTATAGCTTACTGTTCCTCACCAGTTTTGATTCTTGGCTGGTGGTCTGTCCCTTCCCTCATCTCCTTACCTATCTTTGTATGTTCTGTAGAATCATGGCTCACCCTGCGGTCTCATGACCCATCCAGATGTGGCTTTGCATTTTTTTTCCCCTAGAACTTCAGAATTGAGGAATTTGAGAATTTGTTAATTCGCAATAAATTTGTTCCCATCGTTCTCATCCTTTCTACAATCTTGTTCATGCTGCCTGGTTCATCCTCCAGTCAGTGAAGAGCTGCTTCAAGTTTCTGTCTTTACGTTATTGTGTTGAAAACATTTGTAAGAAAATCACCCTGTTAACCAAAGTTTTCTTCTGATGGAAGCTGCTGTTTAACCCCTGAGGGCTAGCTAACTCAAACCATTGCTTTCTATTTCTAGAGATGGCCGTTGTTTTCTGTTTATTTGTAATTTTTCTTAGACATGCCTGATGCATTTTTGATGGCCTCTTCCTTTGTCATATAGAACTTTCTCCCTTCCTTCCTCCCTCCCTCCATCCATACCTCCCTCCTTCCCTCCTTTTATTTCTTCAACATATTTCCATTCTTCTCCTATTTGACAGTTTCAATATCAGCGATCTTTCTAGATCTGCTCCTATGGTTTATTATTATGCAGGATTTTACTTATGGTGCTTCCACACTTGATTTATCATTAAAAACCAAAAGCTAAGCAGCTCAATTTTTAATTCTCAGAACTGGATCTATAGGGATTCTTTGAGATCTAAGCATAGCCTTTAGCAGATCTATAATTGTTTATACCAAACACTCAGGGAAACTGCCAGTCTGCAAGTACGTAGATTTTAGCTCATGGTTTTGAATTCATATAAATAATACATTTCCTAGTTTCAAATATGCACACATAGAAATTTGTGGTTAGAAATTCCTAAAGGAGAATTCTCTTCAATTGGATGATCCCACTCGGATCAAACAAGTCCAAACTCTTTCAGGACAAAATTTACCCAAGTTGATCACTGGGGATGGGGATTCCTCAGAAGTTTACCTTTATTCTAATGGCTGATTCTTGTAACTCATTTGTTGAGCTCCAGGCTTTCTCTTGTGAATTCCATGTTAGCGACTATTAAAACTCAAGTCCTGGACAATAGTGAGTGGCCGTCGTACATCTCAAGGTAAAAAACGACTTGTAAGTATAAGCAGCTACCACTGATTACCACAATGTACCCAGTAAATGTGCTGTACTAGATAAAGTTTCTCAGAACATATATCATGTACCATATTTATAAATAATATGTAAAGACTCTAACTTAAACCTTAGAAGTCACGCCTCATTGTAAGGGCACATAGACATGTCAATTCCTGGTAAAATATTGTTTTTTAGTGCATCAGGGTTTCTGGAAGAAAATATTATTTTAATGAGGAACCAACTAACAAAGAGGGCACCCTCAAATAAAATGAGAGATCAAATATAACATGAGAGATTGCATAGAACAAAGAGTCAGAGAAAACATCTCTTTCCTTCTGGAAAAGTATACTCATTTCCTCCTGCCTTTTCTTCCTAGCTCTTGGACCTTCAGATTTAGACTCAGGACAACAACCTCCCTTTAGCCTGGCCTTAAGCTTTGTCATTGGATTTTCTTGTTTTCTTGCTTGCTGGTGGTCAAGGGATACCTCAGCCCTTGTAGTTAAGTAAGTCACTTCCTCATTCTAAATATAGAATTCCTTAGGGACTGCTTTCTCTGGGAAGTGGTGATGAGTACAGAAGGAAAATTTTGGCCCTGGCTCCAAAATTTTAATGTGCCTCTGGTTATGTGAAGGTGTATATAAAGATATAACTCAGAAAATAATTAGTTTAATCTTTAGAGAAGGAATGAATCAGTTTTTTCATGTACCTTCTGCATTTAAAAATCTTTATTAATTTGACTGAAGCATAGACATAGCCTTTTGATTACAGCCCTTATGGAAATATCGCCTTAATGAGAATGTTCCAAACTGCTTTACAGTTATCTAAGTTGGGTCGTAAGAGAGTGAGCTGCAAAATCTCTATGGGAGAATCTGATTATTGTCCAATAGACCTGGGTATCTAGTACAGAAATCGACTCTCAGATCAACCAGAATAACATGGTGGGCAAGAGAAGCAAGTTATATTTGAGACAAACCTGAGACCCTCTGGATCTCTTGGAAGATATTGTCACTCTCCTCTATCCAGTTGACTATGGCTAGAAGAGTCTTTCCTTATATTCAGTGAATGAAACAAAATTTCCCTGTATCCAAACACTGATGAATAAAAACATGTATGTGTGTTTTTTTTAATTCATATATCTTCCGTTAAATTGCTTACAATTCATGCCTTCTTAAAAAGTAAACCATTCTACTAGAAAGATAAAATATCATAAGTTTCACTTGTCACGCTAAATGTAACATTTACCAAAAATAAACTCCTTAAAGTAGGATGGTCAGCTGAACTATACCCAAATTGAGACGCTATGAGAACATTCTGAAAGCAGCTGTTAGAGCACGGGATTGTCCCACAGATGGGTAAGGAACTGTGCTTGAGAACCAGAGCTTCCAGGGACTAAGCCACTACCCATGGACTATACATGGACTGACCCTGGGCTGCAACCTCATAGGTAGCAATGAATAGCCTAGTAAGAGCACCACTGGAAGGGGAAGCCCTTGGTCCTGCTAAGACTGAACCCCCAGTGAATGTGACGGTTGGGGGGAGGGCGGTAATGAGGGGAGGATGGGGTGGGGAACACCCATAAAGAAGGGGAGGGAAGGGGTTAGGGGGATGTTGGCCTGGAAACCGGGAAGGGGAATAACAATTGAAATGTAAATAAGAAATAGTCAAGTTAATAAAGATGGAAAAAAAAAAAAAAGGACTGAGATGAAATAAGTCAACGCTCACTTCACCCCAGAACTGTGGGAGGGGATGTCTGATCTGTGAGATGGGAAGCTGAGAAGAATTAAGAGTGCCTTACACCTAGCCTGCAACTTGGGCATTTTCCTTCCTCCAGAGATTGATTCGCTAGGCACGCCTACTAATCTTTCACACAGCAACAAGGAAAAACACTTCTCGAAGGCAAAGACCATTTTTTCAGAGTTCCCGATAGAGTCCAAAGAGACTTGGAAACTATAGTAGCAAATCTTAAAAAAAATTCTCTATCTAGAACAACAAATATTAACCATATCAATAAGACTAAGAAATTATTGCAATTTGTATCTACCTGTTAAGGAATAATGAGACCTTAGAAGACAGTTTAAAAAAAACAAAGGCTAAGTAAGCCTTTTAAATTTAAATAAATTAAAATAAATCAGATTTGAGGGGTTTTGTTTTTGTTTTTGTTTTTAGATAGAATGGTGATGTTTCCCAATCTCACCTTGACCTTGTGGATTAAACCAATCCTCTGTTTCAGCTCCCCCAACACCTAAGAGGACATGCATACAACAATGGTCCTCTTACAGGAGGAAATCATTAAAGAAACTCAACCCATCCTTTTTTTCCCAAGACTTTTCAGGATGAAGGATACAACTTTCTGTGCATAGGGAAAGGACAGCTTAAAGCTAAGTAGGGTGCATACATACACCCTGGATGATCTAGTGTAGTTTGCTGGCCACTCTCAGGGTTTTTGACTTAGAAGAAGAAATACAAAATACATCTTGCCAGAGCATGGCAAGAGGCTTGCCTGAGATGATTTGGTTCCATCAGTTATTTTATATTTAACAGATCTAATTTGGGGTCTCACATTTTTTTACAGAGTGTGAAGAGATGAAAGAGAGTCTGGAATTGTGTTTTAAAAGCTATGATAGGCGTGGAAAATAGGAGAGATTTAAAGTCCGCAGTGGTCCTTAACGAGGAAAGGTGTTTGTGATATAAGGGGACTCAGAGTCACTTTGAGGGGCACAAAAGATTGCTGGGAAGAAATGGATTTATTATGCCAAGGAGGCCATTCTGGTCAGGTGTATTTTAAAAAAAATTAGAAGATACAGAACTAGCTGCTTGTGGAAAATTCTTTCCTGAAGTCCCGGAATACAGGGATGTATAAGACGGGAGTTACCATTTGATCTGGGATTGTTTAGGCACGGTTATTGTGAGTGGAAATAGAATTATCAAGTGCAAGTTTAAACTTCAGAGCTGAGGTTAACTTTAGAAAGAGATGAGAGGTGATCCTGTTCCCACTGTGAAGAACAGAGAGGGGGACAGACTTAAACAGCCTGAGGAGAGGATGATGGTAGGACTAGGACGCTACTTAGAGCAGAGGAGGTGGCTTGGGAGAGACCCAGGATGGCGATGTTCAGTTTAACAAGAAAAATGCAAATATAGAATCTGAAGGGATTATTTGAAGGAAAAATTTAATAACCACCTCATAAAAGACAATATGTCACGGGGTCCAAACAACTATAAGCTAAAGGGAAACATAGTTTGGCCCATTATGAGGAAGAAATAGAATGGCCAGGGCTACCCCTAAAGGGATGCCTTTCCTACGTATGATGAACTCAAAACGCTAAAACACTCTGAGATTCCGGCCCAGATGCTGTAAAAGTAGAGACTCTAAACTAGAAATACATGACTCTTAAAATCCTCACCAGTGGATTTAAAAAAATTTTTAAAAGCACTTTCAAAATGAACCAGAACAATTATTTTCTATTTTTCACTTTGGCTCTGTCAAACATTCTATTAGCAAACTAGAAACGAAACCGTGACTTTAGATAATTTGCTGTTTGCTTTTCTAATTGCTGAGGCAAAATATCTGACAAGAAGAAACAGAAAGGAGGAAGGGATTATGTTGGTTTACAGACCAAGGGTACACAGTCATCCACCATTGTCACAGAAAGGAAGGCTTGGTGGCGGGAGCAGAAGGCAGCTGGTCACATTACACCCACAACCAGGAAGCAGTAAGAGTTCAGCAGTCGTCTTACTTTTTCCTCTTTGGACAATCCGAAACCCAGCCCAGCCCACTAGGATGATGTCTCACACCACTTGGATACAATGTCCCATCCTGATTTGTTACGGACATCCTTGGTGGCTCTCCCTTAGGGATTCCAGGCTGTTAAACCATCAGTATTCACCCTCTCAGGTGCTTTCTGAGGTGGACACGAAACATCTGTTCACACCTCCTCTCTCGATCTTCCCACAGGACTTTTCATTTTGTGCTGCTCTGAGCACATTACTTGTTAAAAGCACCGGCCACGTTTGCTGGCAATGAACACACATCTATGGCCGTGACGAAGGTGAAGCTTGTGGGGATGAAGGGGACTGACGTGACTGAACTTGCAAACACCTTAGTCATGGTGAGTGGACTAGTAGACTGTGGCACCTTTATAGATTGTAGGAAATCACATAAGACTTGTTGATTTCCTTTAGAAGCCAAATAATTACCACACTGCATTATGGCGTATTGATTAGAATGCCTTATTCTTCCTGGTGGCTATTTTTGAGTGAGGAGAAAAAAAAATGATTAAATTTTTACTGTCGTTGCCTGTAAGCATTTTCTGTAACAGAGAAGTGTTGGCAAGTAACCTGAATTTTTTAATAAGTTTATAAGAAAAGTAACTCATCAAATTAAATGTTGGAAGGCAAACATCGCTATAGAAGCAACCTTACCATATCAAGAGCCACAGTATGCTCCTCCCTGCTAGTTCTTACCAACTATGCAAAGCTCTCTTCCCCTCTTCCTTAACAGGGACCTCCACTGTTTCTAGATTAATGATAGCTTTAACTCTCACAGTTTAACCATTTCTATTGATTTCTCTTTCTGTTGTTTCTAGTAAGAAGTAGTTCTTTATATGTCATGATTTTTTTATGCTTTCAAGACTATATTTTTGCTTTTTTAAAAGCATTTTAAGCAGTTTACATGGGAGGTAACTAGGAGCGATTTTTCTTCACAGTTCTCTTGCTTGAGTGCTGACAAGCTTGTTGGACGCATGGACAGTGCACAATCCATTTGGAAGTTCTCAGCGACTGTCTCTTCAGACAGCCAGCATGTCCATGGCTATAATTACCTTCAGAAACCCGTGTGCACGCTCACTGGATCACTCCCTAATGTCAGGTTCACTCTGGACCATCTCTTCTGTTATGCTCTACATGGCTCCCTGGTTTTTGGTTTGGTTTGGTTTGATTTATTTCTGTTTTGTTTTGGTTTTGTTTCTGGATACGTTCAAGTTCATACTCCTTGCTCGAGAGGCCTATATGCTTCATTTCCTTTGCTATATTTCTTTGGAGATTATCATTTGATTAGGACATTTCTCCTTTCCCTTTTCTCCCTCCAAACCCTTACTACATCTCTTTCTACTCTCCTTCAGAGTCATGGCCTCATTTTTAATTAATCGTTACTATGTACACATAACCCTAACACATACTCCTAAACCTAACTTTCTCAGTCTGTATAACGCTACCTCTGTGTACGTTTTCAGGACTGAACGTGCTGTCTTATTACTCTTTCCATCATTCCCATTGAACACTAACCCCTCCCTTTCTTTTTCACTCTAACTTATGGAAATTCCCTACTTTCCACAAATGCTCTTCTTCTCTCCCAGAACTGAAGTATGAGACCCTTCTGATAACTCTAACATCTATGAGACCTCTAGGTCTCCTTCTGATGGTTCTGATCTCTCCTGACCATGAGGTATATTTTTCATATTTATTTACATATCTAGCCACTACACATATGTAGCTGGATATCTTGAATTTTAAAAATCGGTACAAACAGGTATGTCCCTCTTCCTGTAACAAATGACTTGAATGGGAACTAACTCAGTGTGAGCACTGAAAAACAAACAAACAAACAAACAAACAAACAAACAAACAAGGATTTCTTGCCATTTCACTGACTCAGCTCATCCATATTTTCAAAGCTTATTTGCTTGTTTCTTTGCTTGCTTTTTAAAGAACTACTTTTATTTTATTTTATTTTATTTTATTTTATTTTAGTGTGTGTGTGTTTGTGTGTGTGTGTGTGTTGTGTGTGTGTGCGAGCACACACACTGTGTGTTGTGTGCATGTGACCTCAGAGGCCAGAGGTAGTCATGGAATCATCTGGGAGTAGAACTGTAGGTGGTTTTGAGCCAAAAGATGTGCAAGATGGGCACAAAACTCAAATCATTTGGAGCAGCCAGAAACACTCTCAACCACTCTGCCCTCTTTCCAGCAAGGTTTCAAGCCCCTGATAGCATCGTCAACACTGGCCTCCTTCAGACGCAGAGGCTAAGCACCGCTGAAGCTTTCGAGATGTCTTTGTACTTCCTTTCCAGAACCACATTTTTAAACTGTCCCCTATGTGTCCTTACAGTTCACCTGACTGTTGTTTCAGTTGATAGAGAACTCTCCTTGCTTTTCAATCTGTACCAAGGTCCCAGGAATATCCCTCCTGCTGACTCCTCTACAACGGACTTTTGCTTTTTCAGTTTTGCATATGTAGGGTTCTCTCCACCCTTAGCTATGGGTAGAATGGGTGTGTCAGAGAAACTACAGCTTCCATGGTATGGCTTACTAGACATACTTTTGTTGTTAGAGCATGGTGATTTGGGGACTTGATATATTAAACAGAAGCCCCTAGGTCATTTTTGATCAGTTAATTAACCATTCTGAGTCTTAGTTTCCCCCAACTGTAAGAAAAAAAAAAAAAAAAACATGATTATCATGGAGCTAAAAGATGACGTATTCCCCACCCTCACCCCCGGAATGATTGTTGGGAGCATCTACAGGGAGGCTGTGAAATCAAACTACCTGTGCACTGTTTCTTGCTCATTTGTTAAATGTCTTTTTCTTGTTTTCTATGCTCAGGCTGAGTGAATCAGTGCTTTACCTGTTTGACCAAAAGTCCTACTTTTCATAGAATATACTGGATTTACTCAGATAGTTCGTTTAAGACAGTTAATATTTGTGATGGTTTATATACAATTGGCCCAGGAAGTGGCACTGTTAGAAGGGATGGCCCTGTTCGAGTAGGTATGGCCTTTTAGAGTAGGCATGGCACTGTGGGTTTGGCCTTTCAGATGCTGCTCCTAGCTACCTGGAAGCTAGTATTCTGCTAGCAGCCTTCAGATGAAGATGTAGAACTCTCAGCTCCTCCTGCACCATGCCTCCCTGGATGCTGCTATATCCTGACCTTGATGATGATGGACTGAACCTCTGAACCTGTAAGCCAGCCACAATTAAATGATGCCCTGTGAGAGTTGCCTTGGTCATGGTGCCTGTTCACAGCAGTAAAACCCTAACTAAGACATTATCCAACTCTAAAATGTCATATACAATCAAATGCCATCTCTCCAACATCATTAGAGAAGGATATTTTAATAGAACCACTAGTTATGAATTCATACTTCTGACCACATAAAATGAGAAATATAGGCCAATAATTTTATTTGATAGACTTCCCCATTTATTGAGCAGGGAAATCTGGATCACATAGGTAACTTGCCTAAGGCAGGAACATAGACTGTGCTGGAGACCATTCTTGACTGCAATTTTGATTCTCTCAGTCCCGCAGCATTCGTCTAAAGGAGGCCGCCTATTTGCAGTGTGAGATTCCTGGAAACTGTCTTAATGGAACATGCATTATTTTTTAAGAAACGAGAGGTAAATATACTCGATATACTCAATAGGTCGGCTTTTGGGGATTAACGTTAATAAAACACCTAATGAGTGCAGGGACCATACATAAGTGGCTTGATGTCACAGAAGACAGGCAGTATTTAGCTCAGGGGAGCATAATCTTGAACTAATAGTGACAATTCCTCTGTGCCTTCCCACTCATTGTTCCCACACTAACAATGCTGCGCTTGCCTTGAATCCAAAATCCAAAATGCTGCAAGGGACCCAATGGTCCCCCTCACCATTCTGCTTTCTAAGCTTTTATTTTGAACAAAGATTATGATGAAGGTTTAGCTCCACCAGTTCAAGTGCTTAGGTTTCCAGAATACCCTGAAGGATTATTACTGATGTCATTTATGTGATTACAAGCTGTGTTTACAGCAATAAAGAAAGCTAGGCTTGGGTAGTATTAAATAGCCCTACTAATTACACCACTATAAAAGGCTTATGGATGATATAAATTTCAGTATTATTATCTGGCACTCTGGTGTGGCATTCTTCCAAAGCGAGGTACCACAGGGCTCATTTGTTTTTCCTTCTTTGCCCTGACTCCTCACAAGGAAATGGAAAACGGGTGGCTGGATGACCGAGGAATGTGCCCCTGGGATGTGTGCTTGCAACAAGAGCAGGCTGTGAGAAGCTGTTGCTGCTACAGGCTTTCACTTTTCAAAAGTGAACAGTTACCTCAGGTGTGCAGCAAATGTTTCCGTGGTGATTAAGGAGATAAGGATTAAGAAAATGTGACAAAAGTCAACGATAACGCCCAGTGGTAAAAGATAAATAGTGGGGAAGGTACTCTTGGGTATTCATGACAGGCTTTGTCCGTGACTGTCTTAGTTTTGGGAGAGTATGTAGGGTGGGGAGAAGTTGGTGATATTTGTCAATATTAGACTCAGTCTTTCCAATTTTAAAAATGTAAACTACAAAATACTAACACATTTGTCCAAAGGCTTATCTGTAAGGATTGTTCTTCTTAAACAGTTGGAGTATGGTGCTGAAGAGATAGCTCAGTGGCCAAGAGCGTTCATTGCATTTCTAGGGGACCAGAGTTCAGGTTCCAGCATCCACATTGGGCGGCTCAAAAGCACTGGCAGCTCCAGCTCCAGGTGATGATCCCATGCCATCTCTGCTCTCCCTGGGTACCACCCACACGTGCCATGCGTCTACTCACACCCATCCTCCCACACACACTCTCTCTCCTCTCTCCCTCCGCTCTCTCAAACACACAGACACACAGGCATACAGACACGCACACACACACACATGCACACACACACAATGCACACTCACCCGCATGCACGCAAACACACACATATAAAGAAATATTTGAAAAATAGATGGGAAAATTCAAAACCGACAGGAATCATGTGACTACTAATTTGGTTCTTTTGGATACAATTGTGGCAATTACAACTCTACAGTAACTGCACATGGATTGAGGTGGACAGTTTCCCAAGCCATATTAACTGGCACATGAGAAAAACCAAACTGCAAAGCAACTTGTAATTTCTAGCACTTTCACGAAGAACACACAGCAATGCTCTATATGAATATAAATGCATAGAAAAATGCCATGGAAAACAAATGACAGTATTTTAATGAAGATTTCCTTGGAATAGTGCTCGATGGGTATGCGATCGTTTTTTAACTATATCTATGCCTTGTGTTTGAACCGTTTATATTACATAGCAATGTTTATACAATGTTTATACAATGTGTTAGCCCAAGTAACTTAAAAATAAAAAAATAAAACTAAAACAATGGCCTCTAGCCTAATCTCTTTGGCTCTTAGTCCTTCCTGCACCTTCCTCATGTTTAGCAGTGTCAATCACATAGACATATGCTTTAGGAGCAATATAACACATATATTCGTTTGCTACCTAGATCGATCGCTATATTCTTTCATTGTCCTCACTCTCAAGGCAAAATGGATTTAATCAAACTTAAGTTGGAGGTTCTATATGAAGTGATAGGAAGGCTCTGTTTAGCAGCAAACCTGTCTGCAGAATGTAGGAGCAGCCAAAGTCATTTCATATGAAATTGGTACCTGAAATATTGATTAATTATTAATTTATTTACATTTGAATCAGATTCACCTACTCAGAAATCCAAGGGAATTTGGCTTACACTTGAGAAGAGACCCCTGGCTAGGAGGATAAAAATTAGCCTGTTATTTGTCTGGCCTCTTTTCCTGAAGTAGACACGTTAATTAGGAAGCAGGATTAGCAACATCCTACTACCTTGATTTAGAAATTTTTTTGTTGAGTCCTTGTGACAAGACTCCTTTTCCTTCACATAATGGCAGAGAAGTGAAGTAGAGGTTGATTTCATTAGAGGGAGAAAACTTTTTATTAATTAATCCCTTCCCCCAGCTGTTAGTGTTGTCAAATCCTGAGTTCAATCAGAATTGTAAGGAAGGACGGGCGTGGCCATCCGAGATCTGACTTGAGAGTTTTAAATGTGAGATGCCCGAGATGCAAATGGGACAGGCATCAAAGACGGAAAGCGTCAAAGATGATGGTGGCAGCAGTCCAGGCGACAACCAGCCCTGGCCCTGCTTACTACAGAGCTAGAGCCAATGAAGACATAGAGGGATTACCTGGAGGGGTCTCACATGGTGTTGGGCACACAGTGTACTTCACAGATGTTAGTGGAGGTTCACTGGAGAAAGCTTTGTGTATCAGTCAGCATATCCTACACACACATTCAATATCTACCGCCATGAGGTGTGTTCTCTAAGTTAGTATGGAGAGTCCATTGCAGTTGCTGGGGAGGGGACATAGATGCACAAGGTCTCTTTCATCAAGAGCCACCATGGGGAACATGGAGTAGAGCCACTGTCTACATCTCCCATAGAAGGGCCATTTGTACTCCCCACACAAGTGCTGCTACCTTCATCAGATGAGCTAAGCCAGAGATTCCATTCCCATCTCCAGGCTAGACGCCGTCCTCAGCCTGAGGGCTCCCAATGATCCTGGCCTCTTCGAAGGCCCATGGACCCCCAATCCTTTGTTGCCAACTTCCCCGTGCAGTTTTCTAGTGGCAACTACATGCCTTGAGTCAGGGAATACCAGCTTCAGCTTCCCATACCTCAGACTGCATTTTCCCACCCCTGGAGCAGTGTCTTGGTACTTCCCTGAATCCCAGCACCCGCCCAGTGATGGTGGGGTGGAACTCGGTCCTACC
Source organism: Rattus rattus (assembly GCF_011064425.1). Lineage (NCBI taxonomy): Eukaryota > Metazoa > Chordata > Mammalia > Rodentia > Muridae > Rattus > Rattus rattus. Next base: position 29,934,005 of record NC_046171.1, on the reverse strand, counting down.
AAACAGTGCCCAGGAAAAGAGAGCATTCCCAAAACACTTCCTGAAGAAAAGAAAGAATAATGAGCGGAATGATGAACAAGTATCCACAGGGAATGAAAAAGAGTGGGTAGGTAAGAGAACTGGAAGTTATGTAATAGAAATTTGAATGGCATGTGCTCAGCTGGAGACTTCTGGAAGGTTCTCTACAAAGGAACCATAGAACTAACAGTATGAAACATCTCTGGGAGAGGGGTCACATTCTCACCTTGTGCACCAGGTTGACTCCATTTAGGACCACCACACTCAGTATGACCACACATTCATCACAAGATTTCTTTTCTTCACTTAGCATAGCTAATCATACTTGAGGTCAGAACAGTAAGAACCAGGGGCTGCGGGTTAATAAGTCTCCATATCGTAAATAACCTATAATTTTAACTGTAGAAAGACTTCCCCATTCCTGTCACTTACATAAGCTGTGCCCACACACTTCCTTGTGAGAAGTTACTTACCAAGTTCCTTGACTTTATTTTTAGACACTCTTTGCTTGCTCCTGGATGATCTGCCTTAGTTTTCTTTTAGTCGAACAAAAGTCTAAAATCAATAACTGCCTTGAAGCTGGGCTATAATGGTCCTGAGTTTAACACTGCACAGCTGGAAGTTTCGACCTCAGCCAACAAAGGCAAAGCTGAAATGTGCTTGTAGGTAGAGCAAAAGCTGATTGCTGCTTTCCTTAACGCAAAGATAAGAGTCTTGGTGAGAGGGCCATATACCATCAAAAGAAGGCCAAGAGAGGCCATCAGGAAGCTGTGCTTTGAATCTTGGAGGGGCCACTGCGTCTACCATTGAGTTTGTGGGTGGTGTCCTGCTCAACAGTTGCTATGCGACACTTCCATGATCCACAATAGCATGGTTCCCCTTCTTCTCCAAGGATGATGGAATAGGTGGCCACTTCCTACCTTTCTGGCTCCAGTGCGATACTTTGTAACTTTTTTTCATCTTGGATTCTTATATTATTTTTCTTCTTTCCACCCAGATGTTATTTTTGAACTCTGAAATAGAGTGATTTTACCATGTCCGAGAGAGAGAGAGAGAGAGAGAGAGAGAGAGAGAGAGAGAGGAAGAAGAAGAGGAGGAGGAGGGAGAGGAGGAGGGGGAGGAGGAGGAGGAGAGGAGAGGAGAGGAGAGGAGAGGAGAGGAGAGGAGAAAGAAAAGGAAGTATGTGTCTAAGTCTTTTGAATGAGGTCACTCAAGAAGAATACTGGTTCTTGAAGTATGCCTACATTACTGCTTACCTATTTCTTACTGTGGCATTCATTGAGATGACCTTAAATGAGAAAGGCTCGCCATCATTTTAATTAGTTAAGGAAAACGTAGGATTTTGATTATAAAACCGTGACCCGGCTCTCCAACCTGGAATCCATTGACAATTTCATAGTGATTTAAAACCATCTGTGGTCCTTATCCCAAGAGCTGATGATCTCTTGCTGATGACAATGCAGTCCCCTGACTTTGACCAACTTACATTTCTTTTTTCTTCAACTTCTCCAGCTGGTGTGGACCTCAGTCATCAGGGTGTTTGACTTCCCAGCTGCTCTGGATTTGCCTTGACTTCATCAGTGTTTGTTGGCTGCAGTTCACCATTCTGAGAGTGTGAGGGAGGATAAACCATCCAGGAGAGAAGACAGCTCCTCCTAGCTTCGCACACACCTTAATGGGCATCGGTGCCTGCAGCCTTTCACTGAACAAAGCAAAGTGACTCAGGGGAGTGGTCTATAGAAAAGTCAGAATGGAACCTGGTTTGCTCTCAGTTGTCCAAGATTTAGAAGAACATTTCTGCTCTCTTGCAGAATGGGTGCTCTCTTCCTGTTTTTACCGATTTGTCTCAAAGTTAAAGGCTATATGGGAAGGAAAGGACTAGACTCAAGATAAGAAACAAGAAGTACACATAGAGCCAAGAGGGAGAGACAAGATGAGGAGTTCTCCCTTTACCTTTCATCATGATGGCTGGGTGTGGGAGCCAACTACTTACAGTTCCAAAACTGAGAGAGCAGAGCTGTACATTTGAGGCCAGTCTAGATTCCAAAGGCAGCTCTACGTTTACACAAACAACAACATCATGCCAAGCCTAGGGAAAGCTCTTTAAAAATGCAAAGAGGTGCAGGCTGACAGGAGCCAGATGTAGATCTCTCCTGAGAGACACAGCCAGAATACAGCAAACACATAGGTGAATGCCAGCAGCAAACCACTGAACTGAGAACAGGACCCCCGTTGAAGGAATCAGAGAAAGGACTGAAAGAGCTGAAGGGGCTTGAGACCCCATATGAACAACAATGCCAACCAACCAGAGCTTCCAGGGACTAAGCCACTACCCAAAGATCATACATGGACTGACCCTGGACTCTGACCTCATAGGTAGCAATGAATATCTTAGTAAGAGCACCAGTGGAAGGGGAAGCCCTTGGCCCTGCCAAGGCTGGACCTCTAGTGAACAGGATTGTTGGGGGGAGGGCGGTAATGGGAGGAGGATGGGGAGGGGAACACCCACATAGAAGGGGAGACGGAGGGGTTAGGGGGATGTTGCCCTGGAGACCCAGGAAAGGGAATAACATTTGAAATGTAAATAAGAAATACTCAAGTTAATAAAGATAGGGAAAAAATGCTCGGACACCTCTAGTGCCTTCCTTGGCTGTCTTCCCCAGCCTCAGTAAACTATGCAGATGAACTCACAGTTAAAAGATTCAGGACACCCTCCGGAGCCATCCTGACAAAGGCACTGGGTGTTGACTCTTTCCCTTGGCTTAGCTGGCTTAGGCAGAAAGACCCCCTCTGGGCACTAGTGAGATGTTTTTGCACTTGTGCATCTTTAAAATTAGTTGCACGACTGTATAATACATGAATGAATTCCCCGTTCACATTGGCCACCATACTGGACAGAGAACATCTGCAATCTTTTCTCTTGAATTCCCCTAGGAATCACACCAGCAGCTGTGATACTCAAGGTCAGCTAAAAGAGACCGCTCATGCAGGAATCCTAGACAAAGTCACCATGAGGATTTTACACAAATTAAAGGGTTTTGCATATAAAATTCAAACTATTGGTATGCGCGTCATGGTGCTTCATGCCTACAATCTCAGCATGTGGGAAGCCAGCCGGGCCATCGTGGGGTACAGAGTGAGACCTTGTATCAAACACAAACACCTCGAACTGATGGGGAGATGGTTCAGCATTTATTGAGTAAATAAATAATCACATTCCTTGACTGCTTTTAGGCAGCTCACACCAATACCATACCTTGTTTGACTCACGTAAACTACGGAGACAGTTATCATTAGTATCCAGATGTGTGAAATGAAGCAAGTCTCCACTAAGGAGCCATAAACTCTGCAATGGTTCTTGAATTTTGATTTAATTGAGTCCAGAAACGTTCTCAACCGCAGTTGTTCAAAATTATATTTATATTTTAAGTTATATGCATGTGTATGTTTGTGTGTGAGATTGTACATGTGAGGGCAAGAGGCCAGAGACATTGTCTCCCTAGAGCTGGATTTCCACGTGGTTGTGTGACACCAGATGTGAGTTCTGGGCCTCACATCTGAGCCTACTGAGAAAGAAGTATTATTCAACCACTGATCTACATCTGCAGTCCCCAAAATTATATTTTAACTGAGTAGACTTATGGAGATACAAATTTGAAGCTATATATTTTCTTCAAATATGGGATACCTTCCTCTAAACCGTTGATTAGTTAAGCCCCAGAGACTCCTAAACATTATACCACATTGTCATTGTTCCTCGCTTCCCACTTGGATTTGATTGTAAGATCCTATTGCTTACTGCCCACTTATATCTTACATAGAAAAATCATGGTTGGGGCTTAGTTGGAAGCTTCCTCCCTATTAGCTAGCTGTCACAGAGTCAAAGGGCAGTTTTTAGGCTGCTAAATAAGGAAAGACACGAAAAGGCTTATCTGATTGTGAATTCTACTAGCTTATATTTCTAATCAACAGGCAAGGTGTGCCCTCCAGTGCAATAGTGGATGATCAGGATGGGGATAGCTAACTGCTTTCTGATGGGATTTGAAGTCTACTCAGTGGAATGGAATTCATGGCTGGTATTGTAAACCTGCTCAACAGCCATGGCATCCCTTGGGCTGCGACATGACCAAGAAGTGACATGCAATGATCGTGTTATTAAATCCCCTCCAGCTACTAATGCCGCTACTCACAGGTAAGTGCCATAGCCAGCCTTAATCAGAGAAGTTTCTTACTGTGATGGGTTAGTTGTTAATGCAAAACTGGACAAAATGGACTAAGTGATTGATGGTTGAGTGTTTGATCCTAAGTAGAAGACTAATATCAACACCCCCAAGGCTCAAGGACCGTAGACAGTTGGCAGGGGAAAAGAATGTAAATTCCAGAGGACAGCAAGATATATAGTAAAAGCAAGTCTTCTGGACACAGCATAGCTGTTATGGTCATGACTTCTCAGCAGTGGGTCTTTACATAAGACTTACAGAAACTTAGGCCCATCAACATATCATCGTGGGTGAAGGGAGGAGGGTCATGGAGACCTTATTTCTCTCTGAGGACCTATACCAGTTGCCCACTCTTTCAGGGGTGTGTGTGTGTGTGTGTGTGTGTGTGTGTGTGTGTGAGAGAGAGAGAGAGAGAGAGAGAGAGAGATATTTCCTTCAGTAATGCAGCCACAAATAAGTTGCATTTACTCTAGTGAAGAACCTCGCACTGAATTTTAATATAATTGAACTCAGAAAAGGTCAACCATACTTGTTTAAAAGAATATATTTTTAAATTTTAAGTTTTTAAAACGATGTGTATGTGTGCATGCTTGTGTGTGGGTGTGTACATGAAAGTGCAAGGGCTCAAAGAGGCCAGAGATATTGGATCCCTAGAAATGCTCTGGCAAGAACCTAAATAAAGTCAGTGAGTTCCATACAAAAGTAAGTCATGAAATTTTGAAGAGGACTTGTCAATTTCAGGAGGGAGAGGCAGACTTGAGAAGGGTACTGGGGAGGAAAAACAGACTAAATTCGTTATATAACTCCATTCATTATAAAAATGCATGTAACTGTTTTAAATGACTGTAGAAAAGATTCACTCATGGGATGCTCATGTAAACATTTCTTTTTTTTTAAACCAATAGTTTAGTAAAAAGAAAGAGCATGTAGCAACATTTTATGGAGAAAATGTAAACAGAATTAAACAACAACAACACCGCACCCCTACTAACTAAAAAAACAATGTTAAATTTAAGTTAAAGGAAAAGAGTTTTAATCAAATAATCAAGGACAAATAACACAATATTTAATGTGTTATAGTCAAATAGTCAAATGCACAAAGAGGCGTCATTCTTTACTCTAAGATATAGAGCTATTTTAATTTTTTTCTAAGGAAAATATATCTCAAGAAAGCTTAAAGAAAAAAAAGACATTCTTAGAAATGACTGATTAGGAAGCTAGAAGTGAAAGGTAGTGAGGCTTATGTTCTGCCATGGAATTATTAAATAAAACATGAGGAGAAGCAGCACAGGCTCTGAATGTTCTTGTGTTAGGAGTTATTTTCTTTATGCTTTTCTTCATGTAGGTCACTGCAGACACTTTCTGACTCTGGTGCACAGCACCCCCACCCCCCCAATTTTCATGTATTGCATTTAAACGTGTCAAATTACGTGATCTTCCCCCTGCTCCTCAGAAACCTCAAAAATAGAAACCAGTGAGCAGGAACATTCATAAAATGCACAGGCAGGGAATTCTGATCGGAAGATCATCGCAATGCAATTCTAATCCTGGGAGGGGTAAAAAAGTCATTTTCTCCTGCAGATCTCATGCAGCAGCCTGCAATGGTGCCTGCGTGAGTCCCAACTGCTGAGCCTTTTGATTTAATGAAAACTTCAGGGAAGCAATTCCGTTCACTTCAGGGATGGCTTTGTTCCTCCATTATGATTCGATTTTAATGAGAAAGATGATTGTGAGGATAAACTCCATTCCTCTGAATTTTTACACTAATTACATACAAAGCACTGGTTTGGCAGGAGGGGACTTCTCTGCTTCAGGCAATACAGTTATCATCTTGTAGCCGCCCTTCAATCTCCCACATGAGCCCTGCAGCTTCGTGCCAGGAATGAGTATTGCTCTTTGCCAGCTCTCAACATGGAAAGATTAATGCTTAAAGATTTCCCGAATTAACAGTCAACATGGACTCCCGATACAACAGGGACACAATCCCTTCCTGCAAGCTTAGATGCTGTTGGGAGTGAAGGAACCAAAGGGGTACTCATTAAGGAAGTATTTAGCATGAGGAAAGCAGGGGGATGTGATATATAAAAGCATGCGTGTGAATTTACATGAGGATTCGTTAAACAGAGAAGATGGCATTGCCTATTCTTATCCATTTCTTTCAATCTGAAAGTCATTTATTGGGCTGATACGGAGAGCTCTGTGTACAACACTGTATTTGTGATTATGCACTGCGGTGTAAATAGGATGTCTTATATTGAGTGCTCTAAATATTATTAAGAGTGTGGGATGCTCTATTTGCTGCAAATTTATCGTGTAAACACTGTATATACATGGAACTTGTGTACTTGGAGCTATTTGATGCGTGGCTTGAAGCTTGATTGATCAAGTTGCTTGGTATTCCAGAAGGATGCCACAATGAAGGACGACGCTTTCAACAGCATTTCCTGATACCCGTGTGTAACCTGAAGAATAGCCACATATTGGAAACTCCACAATATAGTCTTCCGCCCAGGCGACCACAGTGTGGCCTACAGTTAGGCTATTTTCTCTTTTCCATCAAGTATAATTTAGACACAGTAAACCTCATCTCTTTAAGTATATGGTTTGAAGAGTCTCAACAGACGTATACACTTATACGATGTCTGTAACAATTGAAACGCAGGGAACACATTGAGCCAAAGGTGTCCTTGGTGGCTTTAGCAGCCTGCCCTCACTCTCAGTCTCCACCCACTGTGGATATACTTCTGTCATCATTATTTTGCTTTCTCCAAAACCTCATATAACAATACAGCATGCGGTTACCCAGAGCATCCAGATCTGCACTTAGCATAATGCTTTTGAAAATAGTTAATATTGCTATACGAATGGGTACCTTATTTCTTTCTTAGGGAGTGGTAATGGATTATATAAACTCGTTACAGTATTTATTTATTTATTTATTTATTTATTTATTTATTTATTATGTTGTATGTATATATGTGAGTGTAGGCACATGTGTGTTATGCTGTGTATGTGGTGGACAGAGTAAAACCTGAAGGAGATAGTTCTGTTCTTCTACAAAGTGAGCTCCAGGGACAGACCTCGAGTCATCAGGCTTCTGTGGAAAATGCCTTTATCCTGTGAACCAACTCACTGGCCCCTAAAACTAACCCCAACTGCTCCTTGCTTTTCTTTGAGGTGGCACCTTGCTACACAGCTCTGACTAGCACTGAGAGTCGTCCTTTAGCCTAAGATGGCCTTGAATCTGTGGAATTCTTCTTGACTTAGCCTCGTGAATACTGGGATCACTGGTGTACCACACCACAAGCGGCTTTTCCTCCCCCTCTATAAACTAATGAGCACTCAGGTTTCTGTTTTTGTTGCTGTTTTTACAGGTTTTTGTAGTCTCTAAAACCAAGCCACATGTGCATACATGTTGGTGTATCAATGTTATACTTTTGTTTCTTTTAGAAAGGAATAACTGTTGGATCATATAAGAAGTGCATGTTTAAATTTATAAGCAAATGCCAAACTGTACTCAGAAGTAGTGTGGCCAGTTTGCACTTCACGAGTGTTCTATGGAGAACGGCGTGACAGGCAGCTTTGCTAGACGTGGGCTCTAACTTTTTGTGTGTAATTTTCCTGTCAGTTTCCTACTAGGGTGGTATTTGCTTGCTCAAACGTAAGCCTGTTTTGTTCCTCACTGCGACAATGTTAAGAGTTTCTCAAGGGTCATCTACAAGGATTCATCTCAGAAACCCCTCAGGTACAATCTTTCTATACCATAGTGACTCCAACTTTCCGGTCACACTTAAGAAACAAAAAAAACAATGTGACCTGACAAGGAGTAGGCATGGAACTTTGCCAGGTAATTTACTACAAGGGAGAACTGAAGAGAGTCCAGTAAAAATCACCTCACTAGTGTCTTAGGGAATTGATGATGTTAGTTTCCCCGTGGCTCCCAGGAGATGTATGATTCCATATTTACATTCTCCATGTGCTCTTTTATCCTGCCAACCTGAGGCACTCCCTCCTCTTCAGCGCCTTAGTAAGGTTTATCTGGGGAGTTGGGAAATGAGTGTGCATTGAAGTCTCCTTGGTCTTCTGGTCTGAGAAAACCTTGTATCTTTTGCTTTAATTCATTTCTTTTTGCTTTGGTTTGGGATTGGGACCACCTGTGGTAAACACTAAAAATATCCTAATGCACTCAAGGGTAGAGATTCCCAAATGTAGAGAAGAACCAGAACCTTCTGATTTGAGAGATCCTTAGTCAATGCCAGAGTCTGGCATACTGCAAAATGCAGACGTTTAAGTTGCCAAGACTTCTTCTGCCAAGAACCCTGTTTCGCTGAATATGACCTTCTGAACTATTTTTTCTAACTACATGAATATTCAAAGACTTGCTTATGGATGTTATATTCGTACTTTTGGAGACTCATTTCATTTTCATGCTTGCACAAAGCAAGAGATGATAGAAAATATGCAAAAGTCTACCTGCAAGAATTTTCTGGAAAGCAAGAGATGAGATGTTTATTGAATTGCTTTAGCCAGAAGATTGTTATTGTTATTATTACTATTATTATTATTATTAAATATTAGATTATCTTAAATAAATACTCTTCAGTGAAAAATCAACCCTTGTAAGGATTGTTATGAGGAATACTGAAGGGATACCCCAGGCTTCTATATAGTGGTACGCCCTTTGGGTTCTATTATATTTCCATGCCCTTTTCCATACTGTGGCTGCAGGAAGAACACAGGCTATGAACCTGCTTTTGCTTTTGCTGAGCGTCCTATCTTTACCGCGCTGTCTTCATTTGCTTTAGTTAGACACAAATGTAGAAAACTGGTAGTAATCAAATTGACTTCATCCATTAAGCAGGGAACAATGAAAGCAGACATGGAAAACAGTAAGAAATGACTATAGACAAAAACCTGATGATAAACATTTCCTCGTTAGGAAAGGCATCCTGGTTCACTTTTGATTTTAAAATCCAGTCATATTTCTTGCTTCTGTATCACGAAAGCAAGAACACAACTTTAGTTGAGCTGAAGACTGCCCTTCCTTGTTGCACGGTGTTTGCCTTTTTGTGTCTTTTGGTTTTTGGATTTCAGCTAGAGTTACCTGAAATTTTAAGAAAGGAGGAACTATGCAGGGATGAAGGAGTGTTTCAAGTAATTCATAGGCAGATAATCAGGTGTGAAGCCTCACTCGAAGCATCCTTTGCTTCCTTAGTTATATTCTCAAGAGCCTTAATTTGGACATAGAGCATGGACTTCTTTGATGTCTGCTGTTTCTTTATGGATGCATTTTCATTTCCTAACTATTTCTCAGTGGGGTTAATGTACGGATACTTTCAGTTGTCCTTTACTCCCCAAACTGGATATATTGGTGGACATTGCAATTTTGAACTAAACGTCATTCTCTGGAGTTTTATCACTGAAGTGCTCTGTTAGAAACAGTAGAATCTTCAATTCCAGAGACAAGTGAAAGAGAGCAGAGCTTCAACCTTTCAGGCCACACAACACTTACTTATTCTCAGGATTTCCAATGTGACAACCTTAGCTTTAGAACCTGTCTGAGTGCCATGACAGCGATCTGTTATAAAAATACAGCCAGGAAACTGCTTCCTCTCAGCGGTCCAAGGCATGCGCATATGGCCAATGTGGAAGCCCAACTGGGTAGATGATATTTGTGCTAGGAGAGATGTGAATGCCAACACTTGATTTGACCTGCAGGCTCTGAGGAGCACTGAGAAAGGAGGGGTGGCTGTAAGGGGTCCTCCCCTGCGCGCAGACTTCCCATCTCCTCTGTGTTACTCGGTTATTCCAAGTCTTGAGGTGCCTGAACAGAAAAGTTATGATGCTTCCAGCATATTAAAGGGACACAGCGTGTACTAAATTAATGGAATTAGGGCACTGATTTTCAGATATTGGCTAAATACCAGTGTATGTGAGTAAACATCAAACACACAGATACACGAGCAAGGTCAGTGGTCATCCAGGGTGACAGTAAACAGAAAGAGAAAGAAAGAGAAAGAAAGAAAAAGAAAGAAAGAAAGAAGAAAGGAAGGAAGGAAGGAAGGAAGGAAGGAAGGAAGGAAAGAAGGAAGGAAGGAAGGAAGGTCCAAAAAGAGCACTGCACTGTGAGAACTGGTTCCCCACTCACTCACTGGGAAGACAGTATTTCCTGGTCTTTCCTTTTAAAGGGCCTCCATATTCCTTCCCAGGCTTCAGCCTCTGCCTTACCCACACTGACACACCTATCACATTGTCTGTATGACTCTCTTCTGATCTCGTTACTCCATCCCACCACACCGTACACCCCATGCTACTTTCCTCTTCAGGATTGTCAAATTCAAGAAACACAAATGTCTCCTTTTATTCTAAAGCAGTTATTCTTAACCTGTAGACCATGGCCCCCTTGGAGGTCAAATGCTCTTTTTGCAGGGGTCACATATCAGATACCTTGCATAGGATAGCATATGTTTACATTACAATCCATAATAGTAGCAACATTACAGTTATGAAGTAGTAAGGAAAATAATCGTACGCTTGGAGGTCACCACAATATGAGGAACTGTATGAAAGGGTTGTAGTTTTAGGAAGGTTGAGAAGTACTATAAAGGTTGCTTATCCCTCCCTCCTCCTCCAAATTTCACAAAAAGAAGCTCTGCTATAGTGGCTGTTCCCGGTTGTCAACTTGACTCTATCTGGAATGAACTACAATCAGAATTGGAAGGCTCATCTTTGATCCTGATCTGGAGGCTGAGAGATGCAAGTTTCTGACCTGGATCTCGGTATGGAGATCTTGAGGCAAAGTGGCTATGAATCCCAGGAGCTTAAGGCAAGGAGATCTCTGAGTTCAAGGTCACCTGGGACAAAGCAAGTCCCAGACCCAGGCGTGGTGGGACAGACCTTCTGCTGGAGACTTACATAAGGACATTGGAAGAAGGAGGAGTCTCTCTTTTTCACCTGTCCCCCTGCCTTGTGGGACTAAGTCACCGCTAGATCCTTGGACTTCCATTCACAGCTGCTGATGATCCTTGTTGGGGAGTTGGACTACAGACCGTAAGTCATCAACCAATTCTCTTACTATACAGAGACTGCCCATGAGCTCTGTGACTCTAGAGAACCCTGACTAAGACACCTGCTCTTCTAGCAATGGCTGGTCACTGCCTCTATCTTTTTCTAGTAGCTTTATAAAATTTTGGATGGTATATTTCCTGGCTTTGAAGAAGTAAGAAGGACTAAATTCTATACACTGTCATTGACAATTATAAATGTTTATTATAAGTGGCATTTTAATATTATTAACACCCTTTTCATACCTTAACTTTTCTAGCTTCTACATGTAACTATTATAATCATGATTTTCAATTTTTAGTATGCTTGTTCTCCCCATATATAGACTCTTACTTAATCTCTGCACTCTTTGAAAATAACAAAGACCAGAACCCAAAGGGGAGCAACAATTTGCCATTTCAAAATCCAGGGGTGCTTAAAAATCACTGATGAGGAATTCGCCATCGTCATACAAACATTCTTTCCAGTACTGAACTATTGAGAATTTATTTGACCCCATTATTCTTAATTATACTCCTTATATTAGGTTAAATAATACCAGTGCTTTGATTTTGATTCAAGCTCACATCAAGTGAGTTTTACATTCATCCCTTGCCTCTCCTTTTCTGATTCATTCCCACAGTTTCTCTGAAACGAGTTACTAATTGTATGCCTCGCTCATTGCCTCACTTCCTGGAGTCTTTTCCTCGCCTGGGGTGCCACCATTCAAGACACTTATATCATTCAAATTCACCGGCTTCTGACTCACACTGAGGACACTAAGACTTAGTGTCTAGAACTCTTGTAGGCTGGCAGTTTATTCTTTTTTTTTTTGTTTTTTGGGTTTTTTTTTTGGTTCTTTTTTTTTTTTTTTGGAGCTGGGGACCGAACCAGGGCCTTGTGCTTCCTAGGCAAGCACTCTACCACTGAGCTAAATCCCCAGCCCCTGGCAGTTTATTCTTAACCGTCATTACAGCTGTTAATATTAAAGACTCTAAAAAAAAAAAAAAAAAAAAAAAAAAAAAAAAAAAAAACCAAACCAAACCCAAACCCAAGTAACATCAACTTGGGGAAAGCAAATTAAGTTAGCTTCTAATATATTTTCAACAACTAGAAAAAATCAATTGAATATGAGTGTGGTAATGTTCCGTGTGTGTGTGTGTGTGTGTGTGTGTGTGTGTGTGTGTGCATGTGCATGTATGTAGGGGGTTATTTACTCATGTGCTTGTGTTTGTGTGTATAAATAGGTAAGCATACATGTGTACATGCACATGCATGTGTGTATGCACACGAATACCAGAGATAGACATCAGGCAGCACTCTTAACTACTCCCCAGCTTAATTGATAAGACAGAGTGGAGCTTGTCAATCTTGCTCAGCCAGCTGCGTAGAGAGCTCCAGGATCTGCCTGTCTCTGTTTTCCCAGTGGTGGGATCCAGATGCATGCTGCTTTGCTCAGAATTTTAAGTAGGTTCTGGGGCCCTGAATTCATGTTCTCAGACTTGCAAGGCAAAGTCTTGAACAACCAAGCCATCCCCAACATCAGACACCTTCATTCTCTTCTCTTCTAAGCACCTGAGCAGTATTATTTTAGACAGAACTCCAAATAAGGACACGGAAGGATTAAATACCAATAGTTCTTATGAAAGTTTTTCAAAAAGTGTATTTATTGAACTAACATGTCTAGCAAGATACATGCTCTTTTGGTTATTAACATATGTGATTGTTTTAAAAGCTATTAATGGTTTTTTATTATTTATTTTTTCAATAGATCCTGATTAACAGCTACAATTTAGGGGAAAATCTGGAGCTTTTTCTAGGGTCCCAGACAAAAGGTTTATTACCGAGTTTGACAGTGTAGTAGGGGGACTTTAAAAGAGACTCTGACCCCCACCCACGTAATCTTTATTGGACCCACGCTTATGAAAGGCGTTTTCTTTTGTTGACTCTTGGAAAGGTTGTTTTCAATGTTTTATTTCTTTAATATTTAAAACATGTGGCTATCTATAAGAGTCGCCTTTTCTTTCATTCCTTTTATGGTGTGGGTTCAAGCTGTTCATTTTCATACTCATGTCACTTCCCCCAAAGAACCTACACTTGTCTGTAGTCCCCTCAGACAGCTCAGGGCTGGCACGGTTAGGAGAGTTGATTAGGCCTGTTCCGAGTTTCAGGTGGTGCTCTATTTAGATTCATTGAGAGGATCAAAACCCTTATCAGGAACTCAAAGGCATGAACAGTTGTACTTTTCTGCAATGCATACAGCTCCTGCTTGTTGCTGAATTCACACAATGCATGTCTCTTTGTGGTATTACTGCAAAATAGCAAAAACGAGATCTGGAGATTCGAATCTTCTTACTGACGCTACAAATGATAAAATGTCTAGTCAATGGCTCATAGTCTATGTATTTGTACAAGTCATGTTCCTGAGATTAGGGGCAACTCACCTTGTCGGACAGCTAGGGTGGTAGTGTAGACCAAGAAGAGGAGGATGTAGTTCAGAAAGCTCTGGAAGACTGGTGTGTTTGCATGAAAATCTTCTGCCAGGTATTTGCTGGTCAAGCCAATTCCACAAACAAGAAGGGATAGCACTTGGCCCAAAGCCACAGAGATTAGCATCTCCCTGAGAAATGAAGCAGAGCACAGCGACATCAGCCGGGTATCAGTGGAAACAATGGCAGTTAAATCCATTGGTAATTCACAGCAGACACTGAGTTCAAGGCACTGGATACCATATATTGTAACCCATTGCAGCAATGCTAAGGAACTGAACAATTATTACTGAGGCCTTAGAGAGATGGAAACTAACGCTTAACATGGGTAATTAACTTGCTCACAGAACTCATTGTGAGGATAAAGCAAAACCAGGTTATGAGGTTGAGTCTCAGCCTGGGAACCTGGCTTCCTTCCAGTCACTGTACTACAGAAACAGTTGAGGAAAGGGAATATCATCTTGAAGCTTAGCACAGCATGTGGACTAGTGATGCCGAGAGTGTGCCCAACCCAGCGAGCAGAAATAAATTCCAGCATCAACTTTGTATATAATTAATTAATAATGGGGGATCCAGAAACTCTTGACTGAGAAAGGGGGCCACGTTTAGCGTCCTTCTAAACTCTGGAACTCTGTTCTAAGAAGCCTTATTCGGTTCTTTATTCTCAGTTTCTTAAGTTACAATTGCCTATATATTAAAGCCATTATTCCTGAAATAGATTCGGGACTGTGGTAGTATAATAATTATGCAAATATTTTCATTGCCGTTTTCATAGGCAGTGCTCTTGCAGACTACTGAAGCAGGGACCGGAGGCAAGAGTCAAAGTGTTCAGTTTCCATGGAAATGAAATGCCCACATAAGCTTTGTAGTCACACACACACACACACACACACACACACACATACACACACACGCACGCACACACACTCCTGCTCCGACAGGAGGCGGACTTCGCTCTGAAAGTTTTTCCTGACCTTTGTGGTTTATTTGTAGAAACAGCAATATAAAATGTGAAAGCTGTAGTATAAACACAAAGACTTTAAGCTGAGGATATGTGATATTATATATTTCTTCCTCCAAGGATTTCTTCTCCCATGGCAGACACAAGTCCATTTTTTTTTTCTGGATGGAACACGGATCTATTTCTCCTTTTTTGGAAGCTAGATTAATCTAGCCTTGCTTTGATCCCTAGAGTGCAGAGAAGGTGAAGCCACGAGCCTTCTGGGCCCAGCCTTTGAGAAGTTTTGCTGCATTTATGTTTTCCTACTAGGAAACAGCTTCTCAGTAAGGAGCCTTAGATGTGCTATTAAATATGAGAAACTCCCGGGAAATAAAGAGAGAAACCCAGGCAGCCTTTGTGTTAAGTATCTGAGTGAGGGATTGGGATTCTCCTGATTCCATCATACCAGGCCAGCCTACACACAGGAGAAGAGGTGAGGGGTCCCTGGAGACTGTGGCCCAACTTGGAAAGTTATGAGAAAAATGAAATGCTGTTTCTTTGGGGCATGCAGGTTTCCAAGAAAGGGGCAACAGAAGGCTAGAAGGAAGCTCTGAATGTTCTCTCTCCAATGGCCTCTGATCTGTTGACTCCTGCCTCTCCAGCCCCATGGTGTTCCTTCATGGTGGCAGAGAGAAGATGGCAATGGAACAGGAGGTCTCCCTGCTCGTATTCCTTTGAGAACGTCCGTCACCCCTTTTCCAGCCTGACTCCTATTCATTTGTTCCCCAAATCTTGGCTCTTTTGTCACTGGCTTCGAGAGGGCTTCCTGCTCCCTTTCCCTCAGGATGCATCTTATTTATTATTTTTATTGTCTCATTGTCTTGTAATTACTACTGGCTTGTTTGTTTAGTCTGTTCTGCCTTTGGATTTTGACATTTTAAGTTTCCTGAGAATACCTGCAGCACGATAACACCATTCAGAGGACCATGAAATGGAAGGCACAAAAGACAACCATGAGCAGCACTGAGTATATAAGAATATCAGCGCTATCGCTTCTCGGCCTTTTGGCTAAGATCAAATGTAGAATATCAGCGCTAGAGCCAGGGGGTCTCCGCTGAGTTCAAGGCCAGCTCTGTTCTACGGGACAGGTTCCAGGACATCCAGGGCTGTGCAGAGAAACCCTGTCTCAAATGGGAAAAAAGAATAGCACAGCTTTTTAAAAAGATCAACAGGCTTGAAAATATGGGGCATAGTAGAGCACATACTTAGGACAGGCAAGGTCCTGGGTTCAATACTCAATGCTACAAAAGAAATAAAAAATGAACACTCCCCCTTGACAACTGAAAAAAAAAAAGGAAAAAATTCAAATAACCTGAGAGATTTGTAAAGTGTTTTTTTTAAAGATTAGGATATACGGTAATATGGTTTGTTATGACACTATGATGCACATCTGTTTTTCTTGGCCTTCCAACCCCCTCTACCCCCCCATTTTTCTGTCCCCCGCTCTCTGATCTTCCCTCCTCTGAAACACTGTTTTCATCCTACGTGTATTTCACCGCCATTTTTCTGTCATCCCCAATCCTTTCTCTGCTTTTCCAATAATTAATTTATTTCTATTTCATGTTCATTCATGCTTTGTCTGCATGTATGTCTCTGCAAAGGTGCTGGATCCCTGAAACTGGAGTTACCAGAAATTGTGAGCTGCCTGTCATGCGGGTGCTGGGGATTGAACCCAGGTCCTCTGGAAGAGCAGCCAGTGCTCTAACCACTGAGCCACCTCTCCAGTCCTAGCCCCCCCATCAGTTCTTAACCCCCATCAACATTTTTTTCTGTTTTTTTTTGTAGTCCTCACAAACTATATATATATATATATATGTGTGTGTGTGTGTGTGTGTGTGTGTGTGTGTGTGTGACAGAAACATACTATTTTCATTCCATATTTGAGATATTTGGGTTGACACAATACTTTCCAGCACCATCCATTTTGTTATAAGTGTCCTGATTTTATTTTTATACAAATACTACAATTTTTTTATCCATTTCGCTGTTGATAGGCACCTAGTCTCATTCTATCTCTTAGCTGTTGTACTTAAAGCAGCAATGAACATGGATGTACAAGTGTCTCTGTGGTATGTTGAGGTATAATTAAAAAGGGGCATGACTGGTTCCCGCCAGTTCCCACTCCACTCGGATCTGCGCGCTCTGGTGTTTCTGTCAGCCGCTTTCACACACTGTCCCCTTGGCTGGTTGTTACTACACCTGACCCACACAACACATTCCCCAGGCCATGTTAGCGTGACCCCATGCCACCCTAGCCTCAAGCATTCTATAGCCTAGCACGGCTTCCTGCCACGGACTCTGCTCACACTCCCAACAACCCAGTGACTCATGACTCACCAAACTGTAACCCCAAAACCAGATGTATATGTTAATTACTCAATGTATAATACATCCACACAATTAATTTACAACCAATTGATAAGGATATAAACCGCCCACCTAGATAAGATATAGTTTGCTCATCTAGACACACAAAACCCTGTACACATCCAACCCTTAAGCATAGTCATAACAACTTGTAAATGCGCAGAGAGAAATCTTAACATCAGCCTCCATGTTCTCCCAGCTGCTCTCTCCCTCACTTCTGTCTTCTCTCCTCTCTAATACTTTTCTCCCGCCCATCCTTCCTTCTCATCCAATGACAGGCATCGTTCAATCCTGTACCTGCCTCCACCTGCATAGTGACATCAACCTACAGTGGTTGGACTTAGAGTCCTTTAGATGTATATATATACATGAGCGCTGTAGGTGGGTCATATAGGAATTCTATATTTCGTGTGTGTGTTTTTGAGAAATCTCCATGCTTATTTCCATAATGATTTCACTTATTTACATTTCCACCAGCAGGGAAAGGGGATTTCCTTTTCCTCACATCCTCACCAGCATTTGTTCATTTTCTTGAGGTCAACTTTTTTGACAGAAGTAAAATGGAGTCTCAAACGTATATTACTTTGTATTTCCCACATAGCTAGAGGGTCGAACACCTTTAGAAACATCTATTGGCTAATTGTGCTGGTGCCACTACATGAACTGAATCCTTCTCCTCTTCTTCCAGTTCTTCCTCCTTCTCTTCTACTTCCTCTTGTTTCTTTTCTTCCTCCTCTTCCTCATCCATTTTCCTCCACCTCTCTCCTCTCTCCTCCTCCTCCGCCTCCTGTTGCTTTTTCTTTGAGACCGCTCGTTCTGCGGTCAAGGATGACCTGGAATTTCCAATCCTCCATAGTTTGGATGTGCTAACTTATTCAGGAGTTTTGTTTGTTTGTTTTCCACAGTGTTGAGAATCAAATTCTAGGTATAATTCAAGCTCAGCATGCATTTTGCCAACTGCACTACATCCCTAGTTTTGTATTTCATTCTTAGAGAACGTTCTGTTTGGTTGTTCACTTCACTTCTTGATTGGAGGATTTTTTTTTTTTTACAGTTCTTTAGATACTTTAGGTATAAGTCCCCTGCCTGAAATATTGCTGTCAAAGATGTTTTCTCATTCTCTAGCCTGTCACTTTGTTCTGTTAATGGTTTCCTTTGTTGTATAGAAGCCCTTTAATTTCATATAGCCCTATCTGTCAATTCTTATCTTGGGAACCTAGGGTACAGAGAGTTTCCTCAGTGGGATCATTAATGGTGACTACATTGGTAGAAAATGGTGAGGAAAAAAATGAAAAGCATGCCAACTTTGAAGACTTCTTTGATGATATTTGATCTAATCACCATGTAGCACGACACTAATAATTGTAGCTAAATAATTGATTTACAGGAGAATAATAATCCTATGATTGGTAATTCTTGATTATTTGCCTAATATACATACTAAAATGGAAGAGATATTGGTAAAGTTACAGCTAGTATATTAAATGGTTGCTTCTGAAGCTGAGTATGCACTAGAGCGTGTTGTGAGGAGTGTCCCTTCTTGGAAAAGAATAGAACTATACTATGATCTACCTAAATTATTATGATGATGTTTAAGAACTTGGTAGCATCCTGAACCAAATTAGGATACACAAGGTTATCAAATACCTACACAAGACAATGAAATTTTAATCTGCCATGTAATTGACTCCAACATATTATAAAATACTTTTCTATATGCTGCTTATAAGATGTATAAAACGAACAAGACAAGTCTGTCATTGGGAGACCATTTAACCAAATTTTTAACACTGGATTTTCAAGAAGCTTGGTACAAAATAAAGAAATAGAAAGTAAATGGAAACACCAACAATAGTTCATGTTTGCAAAGTATTGGGAATAATTCATATTTTTGGTTGTGAGCCTAGCCTTTAACAGCTGAGCCATCTCTCCAGCCCGGGAATAATTTATAAAATTTTCTTTAACCCTCAGAAAATTTTATAGAGCAAATGCTGTTATTGTGTCTTTTGATAGATAAGGACCTAAGCCATAGGAAGGTCCACCATCCCAAGGTCACACAGCTATATATACACTTACATATAATTTAAAATTATATATGTGTGTATACATCTATGTATATATGTATGTATACATTCATATAACTTCAAATTGTTTAAAAAAGAAAGAATATTAGACATTTGGAGAGTAATAGGCCCACAGTCTAAATACTCTTTGCTGTCAATTTGGGAACAGGACCATGACGCATCAGATACAATAGGTGTGTCATTTCTGCCAACATTTTATGCACAATGAGCCCATTGACCCACAGATGTCATCTGACAGGGGTGATGCAATGAAAGTTGGTACACCACTTCCTTGGGTCTTTTACCTACCACGCAAAATATATTAGACTGTGACATATAAGTTGCAGTAAAAGGCATAAACTGTTTCAAATACCCACTGATATGAATAGATAATAAAACCTAGTTTATATAATAAAAATTATTAAGAGGAATAATACACAGATATAAATTGCTTTGTGACCAGATCTTGTATATATTTAAACTAAAAAACAACCTACTACCAAAATACTATGAGCAAGATTTTATTTATATGTATGTCTAGGTAACAGAAGTCTACAGAAATCGAAAGTATGTGAGTGGTTACCTAGGGCTAGGAGAATTGAAGAGAGAGGGTTTGACTGACAAAGCTATTTTGCTTTATTTATTTATTTATTTACACTCCAGATTTTATTCCCCTCCTGGTCCACCCCAACCCCAAGGGTTCCACATCCCATGTGATGAAAATGTTCAAACTGAAGTGAGGTTTTAAAAAAATTGAGGATATATTTATGTGCGGTGTTTACTTGTGTGCACACATTCACTTGTGTGCGTTTATATGTGTGCGTGTGGAAATGAGAGGTTGGCATCAAGAGACTTCCTTGATGGCACAGAGGTATGTTTCTGAACCTGCCGAACTAGACCAGCATTAACCTGACGCTAGGTAAGCATGTCAAGTCCTAAATTCTGAAGTACTATGCTGCGTCATCATTAGCTATAAAATTATTCTGTTTTCAGAGTGTATATGGAGCACAGAGCTAACCTAACAGGCTGGTTTTTTGAAACATTTTTCAACAGTAAAGACAAAACCCACAGCCAGTCTGACTGACAAGAAAAGAAATCTTCTGCCAAGGGCCCTGTGATGTGCACCTTCCAACAGGAGGCCAACACAAGCCTACCTTGTTTTGTTAGCTGAACAGAGCTGCAGACTCACTGTGTTGAGTATATTCTTTCAATTATCAGTCATGTCTTTCAGCCACTGCCACTCTGACTGAATTGAGAATGCAGAGTACGATTTTATAGGGCATACAATAATCACCATGTGGATGGCAGGAGGGTTGCAATGACTCTCTTACCAGAACAGCCCGTGAGTCCATTCTTAACTAAAGGGATCTAGATATCAGAACTACTGGGACCTGTGTGCTTGAGAGACTTGTTATTGGTATCAAAATAAAATAAAAAAGTAAATATAAAACCTCCTAATGCCTAAATGCTCATACTCTAACTCTGACCCCTCCCTTGCCATTTTGCCTCCCTCAAATTCCTTGTTTTCCATTGCTACAGGAAGAATCCTGTTGTGGTGTGTTGTGCAGAAACCTGCTCTGCCCGTTGTAGACTCCCTTGAGTTGGTTCCGGACATTATATGTTCCTCTTAGGTTTTTCCCTTGTGATTGATCTGTGGTTCCTATACTTAACTCTTTATAGCCCAAAATGCCAACTTGTCTCAAAAGCCTCCCATTGGCCATTCCTGATACCCAACCTGAGTCAAGTGTTCTCAAGTGTGTGCTTCTATTTCTACTCATATTGACTGTATTGTATAGCTCATGAGCTCCCAAGAAGAGAGGAAACTTTAATAATTTCTATGTTCTGTTCCTAGAGACTGATGACCTATGGCTGACAGAAGCAGTAGATGTTCATTAAACACAGAGTGCAGGTATCATTGAAGGAGCCTGTATCTATATGTGTGGAAAGGGCCAAGTGTTAGAAGGTTGGTAAGATGGTTCCTTATCCTAGATGGAAAAAGTACCAGCAATGAAACAGAAGACACTCTGTTTTTACTGTAGCCCATCTGCCAACTAGAAACTGAGATTAATAAGCTATTTTCTAGTGCATTTCTGAACAAGCCCAGAAAGGTGCTACCTTGCAAAAAAAATGATGCTAAAAATGGCGCTGGGTGAAATTTTGCAGAGTGAGCTGTTGGTTATGCATGTTGTACATAGAATAGCACAGCAGATGCATTCTAACGTAGACACATAGTTCCTATAATTTTAGTAGCAGAAATGGAAAAGGAGGCTATGATACACATTTTCATCTTTGTTTGTGCGTTTAAAAGGACATCTCATCCACTTTAAAATGCAGACAGACTAGACAATGAAAAATGTATGAGTCTCAGAAAAAATGGTGCTTCTGAAAGTTGAATATCTGTTACAACAGAGCTCGTACTCATAAATACTGACGTGCCCATTATCAGTAGCATTGCGTTGTGTGAAAGGTACGGAATTTAAAATTGGTGGGTGGGGGATAAGCCTCTGGTACAAGTTAAACATTCAAAATAATAAGATTAAAAATAAAGCGTAAATTCTAATGTTTCTTTCAATCATGAGAATATGTTCTTTTAGAAGGTATGAAGAATGTCAGCACAGCGTTACATAATCATATTGCACTGTAATAATTTTTTTATCATGAGAGTGGAATAATTATACCATTATCTTGAATTAGAACAAATCAACCTCCCTGCTGAGGCATCGTCATTCTGAAAATGAATTCCAGGCGAGTCTCATCAGATTTGAGTAGGTACATGGATTCAGAGATGCATATATTAAGAATTAATTAATTAATTAATATGGGTTGGTGGAAAGGCAATATCACTTGAATTTAGGAGAAGCATCTACCATGTTCTTTGATAAGATACTTGTTTGTAGACCATTGAGTCGGAGAAGTTCTTGCCTCAAAGGTTTGGCCTGTAACTGAGGATTAGAAGACTTCTAAATAAAGTGATTCTTAGGGCAGAAACAAATGCGTGTGCTGAGAAGTTCGACACTGACTAGGATTTCTTTCTTTCCAATCTGAATTTCTGGGCTTGAATCTATTCATTGGCTTTGTGGTATCATTTTGAATTGTGTTTGTCATTAAGTAGAAGAAATTAAGTAAGCCACAGGAGGTCTTCCTGTGACGTATGCACTAAGTATGGGAAATACTTGAACTTTCGTGTAACAGGATGAGTCATGGATCATTTTAGTGTTGATAATTCGGCAATCCTAATATAAAAGCACTTCCCAGAGAGAAAATAATAAGTCATTATTCTGATGATAAAGACTCAATTTGGTACTGGGAAATTGGCTTCATGCTTTTTGTCCAAAGAAAGGAAGAGAAGGCATTAAAGAGAAAGTTGGAACTTTCTGACCCTGTCAGGTCAACTATGTAAGTGATTTTGACTATCTCCCACTTCGGGCTTAGGGTCCTTTATGTAAAATAAGAACATATGAAAGGCCTGCATATGTGACACTTCTCCCATCCAGATACAACTGGCTTACTCCACCTCCTAACAAAAATTCTTCAGCTCAGAGGCTGGGCTGCTTTTAACTATAGAATCCAGCTATTTTGGTTACCTGGACATTTTGGTCTTCTCTTTACTCTCTTGAAGAACTTCTTGACCCAGGCTGCCCCTCTTGGTTGGCAGCTCCTCTCTTGTTCTCCTCTCCAGCCTCTCCTCACATGGCTCAGTACCTTGTTCACTCTGGACTCTGCTGGATGTCTCTGCCTCTGGCTGTGCTCTTCCTTTATCTACAAAAACCCTTTCTCCTCAGTCACACCTAGGAGCAGTTATACCCTGTCCCTTTCATTTCAATTTTGCATTCAAGCACAGGTTTGAAACTTAACAAACCTGGGTTTAGATCCCCATCCTGTCATTTTGAGACCTTGCATTCATCTCTAAAATGTAAGGTATTAATGGATATTCCCAGGGGTCATGGTGAAGGCTAAACATGGCAGTTCATATAAACTGCTTCCTGTAATATCTGACTCATGGGAAACACTCGGAATAAGTTTTACCCACATGGAGTCCATTTGGAAGTACCAGCTCATCAATCACTTAGAGCTATCAACCTGTATGATTGTTCTGGTACTTTCAGAAGTTTGCTAACATGTATCCCGAGTTAACTGCTTCGATGACTAGTAAATGTAGCCTCAAAATGAGAAAGCCTTTGGGATTCTTGTCTTTTAGAAAGTCAGTAATGACAGCAGAAGAGGAAGGGTGGGAAGGAGGGAGGGAGGGAGGGAGGAGAGAGAGGAGAGAAAGGAGGGAGAGAGAGAGAGAGAGAGAGAGAGAGAGAGAGAGAGAGAGAGAGAGAGACTACTTAACAGGTTTTCAGCAGGAATTTCCAACTAGTTACACTCCCTAACATCTTCTTGGAGAACAGAGAAGCAGTGTAACCTTTTAGGATGACTGTTACTATTTGCTTTGTGCATTTTAAATGATTTTGACATTTTTCATTTCAAAATGCTTTTAGCTTTGCATTTTGAATTACGTTAGTGAACCCTGGGGCCAAAAGGCAAACATTTAACTTTGAAATGCACTGAGTGAACAAAACCAAAGGCAGCATACAGACAGACTGGCTCACCGCATCTTTACATAAAAATCGTGTCAGATTTCATTATTCTATTCTACACGTAACACATTCCTACCCATGAAGTAAAAGGAAATTATACTCCTCTGAGTGCCAAACTCTGCACACTGTGAAAACTCCCTTGAGAAATGTGTAATCAACCAAGGCCACAGCTTATGTGTAAGCGTGTGCAGGGCACACAGCTAAGTCTTGCCTCACTGCAGAACACACATCACTCGGCTTTTGCTCCCAAGCAAAAGGACTCTGTCCGTTCACAGGCTAATAGACACGCTTTTCATTTTTCTTTGCATCAAGAGATCATTGCCATGCCCCTGTTCTATTGATACAAATAATAAATCATATCAATGAATCATATCAATCATTTATTGATATGAACAAAGAGTTTTTATTTCAACGTTTTTTTTTTACAGATTGCCTATAAGAAAACATAAAAATCATGTCAAAATTTAATGTGTATAGCATGGGTGGAGAAAAAATTGTTGTAGAGAAAAGGACCTCCTGTAGGAATAAAAATTGGGTATTTATTAAATTAAATTTTACAAGGACTGGGAAGAAACTGATTTGTTGAAATTTCTAAAGCACGTATAAATTTAACAAAATCATGAAATTCTACTTATTGTCATCTCAGGACCAAGCTGAAGAGATGGCAGGGGTAACCCAAAGTGTGGGATCTCCAAAGGCTCTTGGCTGTCTTTAGACCTGAAAAGAACTGAAGGAAAGACCAATGGGAGAGTTCTCTGGTGACAGGCTGTCCAAGAGGATGGTTAACGACTGGAAACAGAGGAGGCTGACAAGGGTATCTATGGATGCTAAATTCGCTGATTCACAATGTTCTGCCTTTGAAAAAGCTATCAAGACAGAAACTGATAGAACGTCAGGTGAAACAAGAGAAAGACTGTTGCTGCAAACCAATGATGCAATCATCATGTCTACTGGAAGGAGCTCCTGCTAAAGTTTCAAGTGAAGACCAGTATTAGACCCCCACCTACTGGGAACCTCTGACATGTCAAGATTAAAGATAAAAAGACAAGCTCTCTCATGTATCTACATTAATTATATATTAATCATTTCCCTAGTGCAAGTCATTGAAAAATAACTTGTGAGCTTAATTAGAGGCACTCTGACATAGCATCACTACATCCCGTCTCCAGAATAGAAAAGAACAAGCCATTGTCCCTTCCTAATCAACCTTACTTCAGTCTGTTTGTTATGCTTCTACAGGGACCTTTTAGGGGAAGCAATCACCACAATTTTTGACTAAAATCATTTATAAACTACCCTGAAATGGATAAAATGTTTATGTCTCCCCAGCATTCATATACTGAACTTCCCCACTATGCAGTGATATTAGGAGGTTGGCTCTTTTGTAAATGAGTTGATCAAGAGCAAAACATTTATGAGTGGGATTCATTTATTATAAAAGAAATCTGAGAGGTTATTTGCATTCAACCATATGAAGCAGCAGTGTCCAGCCAGCCAATAGTGTTCTTCCTTTGAACCCAACCATAGTAGCATCTTGATCTTAAACTTTCATCTTCCAGAACTGTGAAAAATAAATTTTGGTTGTTTATAAGCTACCCGATCTATACTATTTTAATATAGTATCTTAAACTAAGACATGCATTTATTTTCTTTACTCTTATATCAAGATGGGTAAATCAAAGTCAACTTAGATCTTTGATATACTCTGTCCAACACATCCATGTCACCAGGAAAGGCTATAATGTTTCCAAGCCATTCAACCATCCACGAGCACATCCATTGCAGAATGCTGTCCTCTGTGCATTAAATGGCTGTTCACTGTTTTACCTAGGGCAGTCATGATTGCCTACTGGAAACCCACAAGATTGAACCTGTGACATTCCTGTATAGAGCAAGAGGGTAAGGAGATCATCAGGCCTATTCTGAGATTTCAGACACTTTCTGTCCTGCACTCACCCTTCCAGCCTACAGGTCATTTTGCCTCAGTTATACATGCTCTAGGAGGTGCTAGAATGGACATTGGGTAGGAAGGTAACCTAAGAGGGGAATCTATCTATTCAGCCCTGGAGAGGTCATCATCCTGGCTGGGATGATGTCTTTCAGTACTGTGGTTAATGAGGGTTAATTCCTACTCCTCTCGTGATCCCATGATGCTCAGCATAAACAGGAAAAGTCCCCTAATTCATCAACCTTGATTGCATGGAATCAATTCCTTAGACTGTCAATCTTCTATCTAGACTGACTAGTTTTTTTTATACTTCCACAGGAAAAGTTACCTCAATGAAGATGTAATGAAATAATGAACAAGAGAACATTACAAATTTTCACCTTTTGGCTGAGAAATAAAGATAGCCTAATTTAATGCCTTAAAATCCCAGTCAAGGGAAATTAAGTAATCTTTTAATAGCTAACACAAAAGCTGTAATATAGCTGTACCTATTCTTTTTTCTGTTTTTTTTGTTTTTTTTTTATAAAAGTATATTTTCCCATCTCTCTTCTCCTTTTACCCCTACTAAGGTCTTGAAATCATTTAATACCTCTTTTTTGTAGTTGTTCACCCAGTAAATATTTATTGAGTATCTATTATTAATAAGGTGATATTTCTGTAATGGTACAAACCTTTAATCCCAGCACAGGAGGCAGAGGTAGGCAGATTTCTGTGAGTCTGAAGCCAGGCTGGTCCATTAGCCAGAGCTTCATAGAGAGACCTTGTCTTACAAAACACACACACACACACACACACACACACACACACACACACACACAAATATACCAACAAACAAAAACATGCTAGTCTAGGCACAAGTACGGAAGAGAACAAAGCGACAAGTTTCTAGCTGTTAAGGTAACAGACATTAATGTTCACACTAAATCAGTAGGAAAACTTCAGTAGGGAGGGGCTCTTTAAGGTGGATCTAAAGCTGAAACCCAATAGGAGTTCATTGCATAGGAACTGCAAGTCAAAAGCCAAGAGATGGGAAAGACATGAGGCAGTTTGAAGAACAGAAAGGATACGTGGTGGCTGGAGCCAGAAGCATAGTGATATATACATTGCCATTGTAATATATGTGTATGCAGGACCGCATAGACCCCGTTAGCTTACTTAAGTTCCTGGTTAAGAAAGCAATAGGGCTGTCAAGATGGCGCATCGGGTAAGGGTACTTACCATCAAGCCTGACTACCTGAGTCTGATCCCCCAGAGAACCACATTTCCAAAGAAGAAAACTGACTCTCCCAAGTTTTCTGGCCACATGTACGTTATAGAACACATGCACCCACAAACGTACACACATAATAAGTAAATATAGAATCTCAGGGGAGGAATTACTTTAAAACAAACAAACAAACAAACAAACAAAAACTGCTTCCTCTCCAGCAGCCATCAACTTCCGGTAGCTCCTTCGTTAGGAGTCAGGAGCCTTCCCACATGCACGCTGGGAATTTGGCTGACTTGACCTTGGACACAGATGGGCTCCTGTATGTGAAAGTACTGTCCTGTCTGGAAATACTGTTTCAGTGCACATCTCCACTACCTCCGGATCTTAAAATCTTCTTGCTGCCCCTCCTCTGCAATGATTTCTGACTCTGGTTTAGTTGGCCCATTTATTGTATGACTTTATGCACATTGGCATTTTGCCTCTATACGTGACTATATGAGGCTTTCAGATCCCCTGGAGCTGGAGTTACAGATGGTTGTGAGTTGCCTTGTGGGTCATTTCTCCAGACCCTCGCTGTTCCATGTAGAACTCAGCACTCAACAATCTCTTTTCTTTTTCCTTAGAAACTTTAGCTTTTTTTAAAAAAAAAAATTTATTTTTGTAGCTGGGAGTGTGGTACAGAGCTCGTGTATGGACTTCAGACAACTTGCTTGAGTCGATTTCCCTTATACCCTGTGGGTTCCAGGGGTTGATCGAACTCAGGTTGGCAGCAATCACCTTTATCTATGGAGTCATTTCATAGTGCATTCTTTTTATATGTATTTGTTGAGACAGGGTCTCTGTATGTAGCCAGGCTGGGATCTCACAGCAGGCTGCTTTGGTTTCTGAAGTGCTAGGAGGATAAGTCTGAGCTTGAATGCCTGGTTCTTCTACAACTTTGACAATAAAGTTTTCCTCAAGGACTTTTAGTTACGGCAACTTCCCAATGAGAAGACAATTTTTCACCCATTTTCTATTTCTTAAGGTGCATTAGCTGCTACAATGTACCTTAGAGCTAAGAACAGCCTTTGGACCGTTGAATAGAAGGGTATCATGATTATTTACTTATGCCTTGACTGTGAATAACTTGAGATTAAGAAAATCCAGGGGAGCAAGGCATGGTCATTTATGCTTTTAACCCTAATATTGAGAGGTTAAAGCATTGGGAACAGGAGTCCAAGGCAAACCTCCCCTATACGGCAAGCATAAGTCCAACCCTGTCTCAAAAATCATGACTGGACAAAAGAAGAAAGAAGATCTAAAGAAAATACAAGATACTCTTTCTGGTCTCTGGAATCAGAGGAGAATAGAGCTTCAGGAGTGTTCTGCATTAATGAGATTCATAGCCAACTCAAAAGTAGTCCTTTGGATTCCTGGAACGAGGCCAGCATCGTCACAGTAGCATTTATTTAGTACTTATGCAGAGTACTTTATGATCATGTTCACAAAGACCAAGCTACAAGCAAGTGCCATTTACTATTTGAACAGTCTCTAAAAAACAAGGGTTCTAACTCCATCTTTGATTCCCTTGGCTTCTCAACTTTCCTTCAGGACGGTGAAGATGACTTAAATTGGAAGTGAATACAATCTCTTTTTCTTTATCGATTCATTCATGCCTATGTATATGAAGGGAAAACAACAGACGGCAAGAGTATCCGTCTGTAAGTAAAAGTGGACTAATATAAAGTCTCTCTCTCATAAGCGCACACATTGCCCAGGATATGAAATTCAAATTAGTGGTGTGTGGCATGCATAGTGATGAGCACATATTTTGTTTCCCATAGCACTCCAGAGAACCAGTTAGTTTATGCATGAAATGGATTCTTTTGGAGGGAATGGTGTGAAGGCAAATAACTAGTCTGCATCTTTAAAATAAAATTGCAAATTAAATGAATCAAGGTGCAACGTGTAAAATGATGTATGAATTCTGCTGAATTTAATTGAATCCTAATTAAATTACTTGGAGCAAGATGAATTAGATTGTTTTTAAAGCACATTTCAGATAAACTTAATGAAGTTCTGTAAGTGGAGAAGGTGGAATGGGCCTCGTTTAATGACTTGGTTGCTGATATATTACCTTAGAGTGATGAAGAGGTCAGGCTGACCTTGGGTCATTCCTTCCTTCAGGGAGACAGAGATCATATTACCTCAGAAGAACTGGCGGAGAAGAGAATTGGCCATACTTTCTGTTGATGGTAGCATAACTTACTGAGACATTTAGTGATAGACTTGTACCTATATATTTTTTTCTTCAAAGATTTTGGGTTCCCTGGGATTGAAATGGTCTACAAGAAGGAAACTGGCCCTACGATGAATGTTCCCTGAAGGGTGCTCCCTTGGTTTCTAGAATCCTTTAGGGGAGATTATGTCAGAGGGAGGGAGGATAGCATAGAGAGAGGAGGGCACAGATAGTACACAGTTGGGAGAAGTCCCCATACTATGATGGCTTTCACAGGGAGGAAGATTTACCCTTTCATGCCACTCAGGGAGTTACAGATGTGAAGGAGAATGCTTTGATGGACCATTTAGGGGAGTCGTATGCCAACATCATGGTTCCCAGACTGTACAGATTCCTTTGCCCAAAGCTGGCTCAAAACCTGCAAAGCTTTAATTCCAAGGGACAGTTTGGGTTTGGAAAATATGCACCCTGCTAGTGCACAGGATTCACTACACACAAGACTCTAAACTCTTTACTCTAGATGAGAAGGAGAATCGGACGTGATGGAATGAAATGGTTTAGGATGAATTGCCTAGAAAGGAAGGAGAGGACAGGGCAAGGGAGGGAAAGAAAGCATAGGGAAAGAGGGGAAGGGAAGGGAAGGAAAAGACAGGGGAGGGGAGGGAAAGAGAGGGGAGGACAGGGAAAGAGAGAGGGGAGGGAGAGAAAGAGAAGGAGAGGAGGAAGGAGGTGAGGAGGGGAAGGGAGGAGGGAGGGGAGGAGGGAAGCCTTCCAGTCCCCTAATAATTGAGGATTTCTTCTGAGTACAGAATCAAGAGTTTGGAACCAGGTTTAACTTGCTTTGTGAAATTCTGTAGAACAAAAGACCTCTGTACTTATCCTCTTGGAAAGTTTATTCCCATTTTGGTTTGTAAGTTGTTCACAAATGAAGCATCTTGCTTCCCTCCAAACAAAAGCAAAATTGCCTGTTTTTCCTCCCTAATCCTTTTGCAGATGCTCATTCTTTTATTGTGGACAAGGACCATAGTCCTTTGGGGTTAGAGTCAAGGATAAGTGAAGTCAGAGGAGGATAGGAAAAAGGCAGAAAGGAAAGGCCTTGAGAAAAAAAATCTTGATAGAATTGAGAAAGGAAGACTAAAGGATCACGTCACATGCCAGAGTACCAGGAAAAGAGAGCTGTTCTTATAACAAATACTCACGTTCCCAAACAACAATATATAACATCAAAGTCATGTGATTAAGGACCTGAATCAGTTCTCTGGCCACTAATGCACTGGTCACTCATGTATAGTGTATATCCACCGCTAATCTAAGGAAGCGGGGACATTCAAGCCCTTTGAGGAGCAGAACAGGGGCACTACTGTAATACATATACCTCATAAATGTTTTCTTGTGGCGTTCTCTTCTGCATTCCCAGTTCTGTTTGAGATACATTAGTGAGAGAAAGCAGAGACATCAATTTTCTTGTGAACTCGCCCTTTCGTGTTTTGCAAGAAAATCTTTGGCTTACTTGACAACACTAGAATGAATCCTTTGGCATTTTCCCATTTTATATTATGAAAATATTTACTAAAAATGCATAACTGGCAGGGACTAAGGATATCTATAGTTTAGTAGATGTCCTCAGTAGTTTTGTGTCAACTTGTCAAAAGCTGGGGCCATCTGAGAAAAGGAACCACAGTTGAGAAAAATGCCCCTCACTAGACGGAGCTGTAAGAAAGCATGAGGGACATTTTCTTGGTTAATGGCTAATTTGAGCAGGCTCAGCTCCCTGAGGGCAGTGCACTCCTTGGGCAGATTGTTCAGAGGTGAATAAAAAATGAACACTGAGCAAGCAAGGAAGAGAGAGCTGGTAGGTGGCTCACTCCACAGCATCTGCTTCAGTTCCTGCTTCCAGATTCTCGCTGGGAGTTTCCCCTTGGACCTCCCTGGATGATGGACTAGGACTGTAAACTGAAGTAAATCCCTTATTCCCAAGTTGTTTTTTATCATGGTGTTTTCTTACAGAAATAGCAAACGAATCAGTGGGTAAATCACTTACCATGAAACCATAAGTAATGGAATTTGGATACCCAGTGCCACATCAAGGCTGCGTATAGATAGGGCTCTCCAGGGGAAGCTGGCTAGGCAGGTGAAAAACGACGAGGGAAGACACCATCAACAACCTCTGGTTTCCACAGGTACCCACATCATAAGCATATCCACACCACACAGACAGCACACATTTGCCCACATACATACATGCACACCACAGACATAAACATATACAACACACACACACACACACACACACACACACACACGTACATACATACACACACACACACACACATACATACACACACATGCATCCAGCACACCATACTTGCTGGTATTCTGTCTAAGCTCCACCCCCACAGCTACCTGGCGACAGCCGGGTATGCTCCGCCCCACAGTTGCCTGGCAACAGCCAACTGTGCCTGACACTGTATAAGGAGCTGCTTGCCCCCTCCTCATTTTCTTTGCTCTTCTCTTCTCTGCTCTCTTGCCCTCTCCTCTTTGTCCCTTCTCTCCCCATGCCCCCCATTCCTTCCACGTGCTCGTGGCCGGACTTTGTTCCTCCCTCTCCTACTCTTCTTCTCTCATTAAACCTCTCTGCGTGGAACCATGTTGGCTTGGTGTGTTCTGTCCGGACGCGGGCTGAGATTTAAACCCCAACAATACTCACATACACAAATGGATGACTACAGATAAGACTAAATGAACAAGAGGGTAGAAGGAGAGAGATCGTGAGTGTTGGCTTTCTTTCCATTACTATAACAACACGGGGTATAATCAACTCATGAAGAGAAAAGGTTCGTGTTCCAGAGGTTTCAGGTTATGATCAGTTGACCCTGTTGTTTTGCTGGGAGGCAAAGCTTCGTGCAGAAGCCACAGGGGAGAAGAGAAACAGTTGCCTCATGGCTATGAAGCCAAAGGGAAAAAGAAGAGAACGAAACCTAAGACATACTATCTCTGTTGAAGCCAAAACCTTTATGGCCTGAAAACCTCTCATCAGGTCCCACCTTCCAAATACCTATGGACAAGACCGTCATGGAGCCTGAGGCTGAGCACGGGGGACGTAAGAATCTAAAGCATAGCATGCAGCTGTGAAGAAGAAGAAGAAGAAGAAGAAGAAGAAGAAGAAGAAGAAGAAGAAGAAGAAGAAGAAGAAGAAGAAGAAGAAGAAGAAGAAGAAGAAGAAGAAGAAGAAGAGAGAAGAAGAAGAAGAAGAAGAAGAAGAAGAAGAAGAAGAAGAAGAAGAAGAAGAAGAAGAAGAAGAAGAAGAAGAAGAAGGGTGCCGTCCTCTACTTCTATACACATCCCTTGAAGGTATAAAAATTGTGTTACAACTCTAACAACATCAGAAGCCAAGGGATATCAAAAGACTTATTCCTATCAATGCCCGCACATTAGCATAGGGACTTAAAAGAACACAGACTGAGGCGATTACACAAACGTGGAGGTATTGCGCCTAATCCCCGTTCATCATTTCAGCACCATGGGGACGGCCCGCATCACTTCTAAAACGAGGCTTGGCTGGGTGCGGGTGGGTGGGCAGGGACATCCACTTGGATACAGCAAAGGAGGAACAGGATGAGGAACTGTCAGAGGGTAGACTTGGAGAGGGATATCAACTGGACTGTAAAAAAAAATTAAAGATAATTAAAAAGTTAAAAAAAAAAAGAAAAGGAAAAAAAGTAGGAAATCAAATTCCTGACACAACCCTAGGTCAAGCCTTCCTACATAGTCATCGTCAGAAAACCCAGGGAATCACAACCTGCTTTCCGTGTGCTATTGACCGCAAGGGTTCCACAGCCAGGGAGGAATATGTTTAGTCAGGGATGAGGTAACTCAGGAGAAGGTAAAGCCACACTGCTTTCTTCTTAGCACATCATGCTAGGTGCTTTTCTCTAAGCCCCCTTATGCCATCCCCTTATGCAAGTAACCTTTTGGCACAGTGTAAAGCCCTGTTCTGAATTGGCAATTTCTCCTTCTTTTGTTGCTGGGCGGGTCCTCCTTCTAATGTATCATTGCTAACTTTGGATTTCGTAAGGCTTTGAACGTTCAAGAATGAGTCATTTTATCTTATGTAGAGGCAGTAGAAGTACATATACAAACATATGACACGCATTGTTAGACTGCTCTGAGGGTCTCAGGTACATGAGAGAAAGGGACCTAGACGAAAGGAACAAGTGTTAACCACGAAGGCTCTCCATGAAGAGAAAGGCAGTATTTCTAGGAAGCAGAGGGCACTGTGTTCTACTGTGGAACCACTCAGTGCCAGGTACTGGACATCTAGGGTGCACTCACAATTCTAAGGTCTTTGACATAGAGAACGTGACAACTTAGGCTAAAGCGGGCATTGTAATTTACTTCTCTGTTGGTGCGATGTCAACACTGACCAAGAACAATTCAAACTCAAGGGTAACCAAGGGAGGAATTAGGACGGGAGACAAGGGCAGAAACTTAAGCAGAGACCAAAGAAAAAAGCAGCTTAATGGCTTGTTTCTACCCTTCTTATACAACCCAGGCTACCCTCTCAGTGATGGCATTGTCCACAATAGGCTAGTCCCTATGCCACCAATTAGTAATCAGAAAATGCCCCACAGCTATGGCCACAGGCTAATCTGACGGAAATGATTTGTCAGTTAATACTTTCTCTTCCCAGATGATTGTAGTTTGCATAGTTGACAAAAACTAATTGGTATACCAGTACAGCAGATCCATATGGATCTGCCAGTAAACTAAAGAAATGACTCATTTAATGGTTTTTTTAAATTCCAGAGGCTGAGAAGATGGCTCAGTGGGGAAAAGTTCACAAGCCTGACACCCTGAATTCAGGTCCTCAGAGCAATGCCAGACACAATGGTATGGATGTGTCTGGAATCCCAGCCGCCCTGTCAATGAAACGCTAGTCAGAAACAAGAGAATTCCTAGGAAGCTTACAGGCCATTTAGCCTGGAGTGTGTAAAGCAGCTATAAGCAGGGTAGAAGGCAAGGACTGGAAGCAAAATTTGTACACCGCCATTTACACAGTGTGCTGTGCAAAAGCAGCATTCACAACACACAGACACATGCAGACACACACACATACATGTACACATGCAAATACACACACACACACACACACAAATGTATACACTGCTAGTTGGTTTTGTCAACTGCTTACATGCCAAGTGTTAATTGTTAATTGTTAATTGTGAAAATGGCTTTATCAGTTTAGCTATAAGCAAGTCTGTGGAGCGGAGTGTTTTCCTGACTAATGGTTAATTAATGTGGGATGGCTCGGCTTACTGTGGGAAGGTGGTCCTGGGATCTATCAGACAGCAAGATGGGTAAGCCATAGGAAGCAAGGCAGTAAGGAATGCTCTGCCATAGCTCGTGCTTCCGTTTCCGTTTTCAGGCTTCTGCCTTGAGTTGCTGCCCTGACTTTCCTCAGTGATGCAGTGTTCCCTGAGAGTTGTAAGAAGAAATAGAATCTTTCCTGCTCATGCTGCTTTTGGTAGGTGTTTTGTTAATAAGCAAACTAATAAGTTAATAAGCAAACTAATACACACACACACAAGAATAAATATTTTTAAACCTTTGTAACCATGAATACCAATATAAAATAATGCTCTAAATATGTACCACACAAAGGAAAAAAGAAAACAACCCAACTGTTTCTAGTTAAGCTTTGAATGTTGTTTTCTGTAAAAATCGAATCATAATAAAAATCAGGAGAAACTATCTTCCTTTCGGTAACTCTCAGCTCCGGAATATTCATTTGCAGTAAAGATTGGCCTATTTTTCTCTAACAATATGATTAACCTTTCAGTAAACTTGTTCTTTGTTAAAATTCATTTTTTTCTATCTAGAAATGTTGCCATTTATGAATCTAAGAAACTAGTTTTATTGGATATAAATGACAGGATTTTTGATACTAAATATAACTCTGCCTCTAAAATTGGAAGGAAAAGGCTTCTAGGCTGAGGCAACAGCTTTCTGTTCATTCACAGCACTGAGGGAGAAGGCTTTTACAGCTGATGTCATTTAGTGGGTTTTTTTTTCAATTTCCTTTCTGCCTTTCTCCTTTGCTATCAAACAGATTCTGCCTGCAGAGCTCTGTGGACCCAGGATTTGAGGTCCTGTTGATACTGGAAAAACACTCAGGTGTAACTCAGTCACATCTTGTTCAGATAAACCATATTGCTTCTGTCT
Organism: Rattus rattus; assembly: GCF_011064425.1. Taxonomy (NCBI): domain Eukaryota; kingdom Metazoa; phylum Chordata; class Mammalia; order Rodentia; family Muridae; genus Rattus; species Rattus rattus. Next base: position 29,898,623 of record NC_046171.1, on the reverse strand, counting down.
CTGCCCCTCCCAGAGATACTGTTCAACTCCTGACACAACTTAAATCCAGATGCAACATCCAGGGAAACTTCTGGAACCAGCCGTCCACCCCTTCTTTCCCTCCAGTAGAAGCAACATGTCAGTCCCATGGTCCTTTTCAGCCTTCCCTTTCCTCCTGGGTTTACCTTGAGAAGCAGCATGGTCCCCAGTCTGGGCCTCAGCCACTCAAGAAAACATGGCGTATCCAGGCAATGCCAAGGAGATCGCATGCTAATGTGTCACCATGTGTATCACTGAAGATGAGCAGGGCACAACTGAACAGGGAAAATGGCTGCCTCTTTGGAGCTTGACAAATCATGGTATATTTGAAGACAAAAATCTTCCAGGTATTATTCAAATCATACCCTATGAACAAATACCTTGGAGCATCTAAGATATGCTGAACAATAAAAAGAGATGAAAAATGAATACTCAATCATTCCTGATTGAGAAAAATAAGTCATTTTGAAGATTTCAGTTCTTGCAGAGACAATAAGAACAATCATAACTAACATTCATGTAGTAATTAGAAAGCACCAAACCCTTTAAAGGTTTTATATGAACTGACCCTATCGTCTCTTATTGTGTGTTTGATGGTGATTTTGATTGGCAGCTTGAGTGGATTGAGGGAGTCCTAGGAGATTAGTGAAATGCATTTCTGGATGTGTCTGTGGAAGTATTTCCAGAAAGGATTTATTTCCTTTAAGGAAGGCCCTGATGTGAATGTGGGTGGTGCCATTCTGTAGGCTACTGACAGCTTTCCCCTTCCTCCAGCCTGATCACTCTGAGGCAAGCTGTTCTGTACCACCGCGTCACGTTCTGCACCTCTGTGTTGTGATGGACAGAAAACTCTGAAACTGTCGGCCAAAATAAACCCTTCCTTCTTCAAATTATTTTTCTTTGTATTTATCATACTGACTAAAAGTCTGAATAATATAGCAGGCATTTTTACCTTCTTCATTTTGTAGATGGATATAGATAAAAAATAACTAGTAACTTGTACAAGGTGCACATAAGGACCTTCTGCACATGTAAACACGAGTGATGGAATGCAAACTCAAGCTAAAGCCAGAAACGGATCCCTGTGTTATAAATATCTCTAATAAATCTACATACCACACCCACACCACAAAGACACAGAAACATCAGTCACACAAATACGTCAGTCATGCTTGAAAGAAATGCTTTTATTCCATTAGTGTGTTTGTCTACACATATGTCTATGCACCATACTCATGCGCAGAACCTGGAGAGACCAGAAGAGGGCACTGGATGCCCTGGAACTGGAGTTACAGAGAGTTCCAAGCCCCTATTTAAGTGTGGGGAACCGGACCTGTGGCCTTTGCAAAGCCAGCCAGTACTCTTAGTGGCTGAGCCATCTCTCAAGCTCCACGTCATCATTTTTTTTTCATTTTTTTTAATCATATGTTTTGCTCTCATAAGTCTTCACTCCTAGGATTTGTATATTCCTTGACTACAAAATGATGTGAGATGGGAAGTGGTGAGAAGAGAACTTAGGGAGGAGTAAGGAGAAACCACTCATTCTGAAAGCCCTTGGCTTAAGACCTTGTCTTTCCTGCTTGTGTTTCTTAAAATAGCTGTTAGAGAACACAGCCTGGCCTTTAAATTATTCACTAACTCTGCATCTCTGCCTCTTGAGGCCCTTAGGGAACAGTATATACAGGATGGGGTGTGCCCCCAACTCTTCAGAAGGTTCTGATGTTTCTTAGCAAAAGACTGAAAATATATAATACAATGCATTTCTAGAAAAGCACATACTTAATACCTCTCCCCACAAAGCCATTGGCTTTTAGCATGCAATAAAATGATTTGTCAGTGAGCTGGTATTACTATGTATTTTTAAGGATTTAGGTATAAATGGGGGGAATAATTATATAATAAAAGAAAGGAGAGAGAGTGACCTTTCCTTTCTTGAGTGTTCGAATGTAAAATTTAAAGTTACTTATCGGAACAAGTAAATATTTCTCTACCTACAGTCATTAAAGTAGGAAACGAGAACCGAGATGGTGGGCAACACTAGCATCCTCCTGCATGAACTAAGAAACAACATTGTTGTTGGTGTTCTTTGTTACAATTGGTCATGTCATTTATGAGAGTTAAATGAAATAAAAAAGATGGGAATATTAGACTCATGATTATTGTACATAATGTTAAAATATTAGAAACAACCAAAATGTTGCTGTAACTTGCTGTTTCATTAATTCATGGTTGACCTGATCAAATGTAGACAGCAATTTTCTATCATTGCCAAAAACATCGTGAAGATATAAAAATGACTAACCTACAATGCCAGATGAAAAACATTTAGAAACTATATTTTGTGCACATTAGCAGATCTTTGCCTCCTTTTTGCTTTTGTTTGGATCAATAAATATATTTACTATTAAATCTATTCTCGCTTATTGAGTTAAAACATGAAATAATTTGAAAAGGACAGGAAAATGGAATATATTTTCAAAAAATACTGTGTGTGTTTGGGGGAAAGGGTGACCTTGGACCAGGACATTATAATATATATATGCTGACATATCCCATTCTTATTACTTCCATGGGAAATGTTTTATGATTATTAATTGGAAGGCTGTAAAATATTCTGAATTAACTGCATGAAAAATTCTTAGTTATGAAAAACAGAAATCTTTGTAAAACTTTGATATAGCTTTCCTTCCTTTTATTTCCTTTAACTTTGTGACTTTTTTGAAGATAATTTATAAGCTGCAATCCCTTTCTGTGACCCAGCTCAAATCTTTTCAGAGCGTTAGCACAGGATAAATAGGTAAGAAAAATCGGTGCCTCGTGCTTACCAAGGAGCTGTAGTTAGGCAGTTCTTTAAATACAAAAGTGTAGGCAAAGGTAGGATACAGGCGGAGGGGAGACACTGCCATAAAGGGTGTGTATTCCCAGGCTTCTGAACACTTGACATGATGTGATACAGCAGGGTATATGCTATGGATTTGCTGTAATTCACTTCAAAGGCGAAAACTATGTTTCTAAATGACAAACTCCTCAAAAGGGCACAGGATTCCGCAGGCAAGAAGACTTTTGACAAGGTGGTAGAAACTATTTTCATTTTGCTGATGAAAACCACTAAAGAACACGTGTTCGAAAAGGCCTGGGTAAATTTAAATGAAAACAATATTCCAAACATATTGAAATCATAACATGTGGAAAATATTTACATAGGATGCTATAATTACTCTCATTTAAATTTCAAGATACCCCTCTGTGCAAGATGCTACCATTAATTTCCAGGTTATAGGTGAGAAAACAGACAGAGTGACCTTGGTTTCCAGCTTGAAAGATAAGTACCTCGAATTTCTCCTAATATAAAGCTGTTAAGGTAAGATATCTAATGCTCTAAAGGATTTTAAAATGAATTTTGTATGCATATATATACATATACATACATACATATACATATACATATACATATACATATACACCTCTTAGTATGTAGAGATACACTATTTAAAGGGCATGGGAGTTTTGGAAGACGGGTGGAAACCAAGCAAAGAGAAAATTTTCTGAAGCTCATCCAATGTCCTCATGCTTGATGAGGACATTTCTAAGATGGAGGATTCTTACGTTATCACTTGCACATCTATTAGATGCTGTCCTATAATTGACCATGGATGATCATGTTTAGCTGTATCCGTATGTCAATTATTTGTTAAGTAGGTAAAGAGAATTCCTTTGATTTCACTGATTCGTTATTCATTATGTTCATAATTTCAAACAGTAAAGTAAGGACTTCCTGTCTTTGATTAGCTTCTGTCTCATAATCTGGGCTTGGTGTCTTTGCGGCAAGCCCTGTTGACTCATTCGCAGAGCCTCATTACAAATCCATGCCATTCCTCACTACAGTGTTGTCAGTGCTCCGGTCCATGCTGCCAGCTTCCAGATCTACATTCGTCGTCCACTGTCCCTTTCAATTCATGTATGTGGCAGCTGAAGGAATCTTTAGTAAAGGTAAAGCACCTTACATAGAATAACGTGTCTTGGAACTGTCGGAATGCTTACGTTTCTTCTCCCTTCTTTCTCACGGACTGCAGCCATTTTGGTTTCTGGAATCTTTCTTTGTTGCCCCCTCCAGTGTTCTGGTGCTTAGCCATAAATGCTACCCCACCCCGCATCTCGCAAAATACATGTAGCTCCCCTTAGAGATGCCTCATCTTGTCTTCAACCTAACTAGAGACCGGCCATCTTTCCCCTGGAGTACTGTTTCCAGTGACTTCTCTAACGTTCTTATGCCAACCTAACACTATGTGGTTTCTTCACTGCTTACCTAACTCACTCTCACTCATCCCAAGGAGACACTCAGGGCTCTGATGTCAGAGGTCAGGCATCTATAATTCACCCTGCCTCGAATCTTGCTCTCACATGGGAAAAACTAAAAACTAGACTTCAATAGACCAATAACAACCTCTAGAAACCCTAGATAGGGAGCCAAGTGTATTGAAATATTGCTTGCTTATTTATTTATTTATTTATTTATTTATTTATTTATTTATCTATTGCCATTAAATACCCCACATTAAAATACTGAAACTCTAAGATAAAATTCCAAATGTCCTCAAATGCAGAATTTATGCAGCCATATTATTTTTCAAAATGACCTGAATGAGTTCACATACTACGAACAGTGGAAGAGAGTACTATTAAATCCTCCTTTAACTGATGATACGGAAGTCCCGTCTAAAAGTTCCCCCCAGCCCAGGGAAGCGTGTAGTGGTGCCACCATTTTGAAGGCTGAAATGCTAACTGTTTTGCATCTCAGGAAAGGTTTCTATTGTATATAGTCTGAATAATATTATTCTATGATAAAGAATTGAACCTAAAGCCTCATACATGCTAAGTGGGAGCTTTACCACTGAACTCTGGGCGTGACCCCTATTTAATTAATATGGGTTGCTGTAAAAATTTCCATGTTGTCCTTCTATGCAAGCCATGCTAACTTTCCCTGAAACATTTCGTTTTTAGTATATGTGTTGTTGAAGCAAACACAGAATTCATTTTGTAAAAACTGTCTTACCTAATATCACTTTTTGTTGGATTTGAATGCGAATTTTTATTATTTTATATATTGATAAATTGTAGTTATGCATATTCATGGACTATAAAATGATTTTTGATTTAATACATCTATTACCCCCATGTCTAATATTTTTGTGATGAGAACACTTATATTTATCCTCAGTGATACTGAGATGCACACTACTCCAGTTCTGTTTACCAAGACGTATATTTGATCTCAAAAATTAAAACATTCTTCTTCCTTCTGCCCAGCAAGTCCTATGTTACTTTTAACTCTGCTAAGGTTTCCATGGGAAAACACCAGCATGAATATCTGGTGCCCTAGGAACTAAGCCAAATGATCTAGGAAGGGAAAGAATAGCAATTATCCATGGGCAGTAACCCAAGAACCACTCCAGGACCCTGGAACTTGCCAGCCCTCCCTCATCACCGAGCTGGCCAACTGACAATGGGCATTAAGGATATTAACAAGGTCATGTGTTAAATATGCTTTTTCTTCCAAATCTCATCAACTCCCAGGTGTCACCTGGCTTGGCTTGCTTCACCTCGGGTACCCTGGGAAAGCCAGAAAACCGACAGAGACAGACCCAGCATGGCAGATTGTCTGCCTACCGCGTATCTGGGAAATTCCTTATGTTTTGTGGATGCTAACAAAGAAGACATTCTTGGGCGAGGCATGAAGCAGATTCCCCCAAGAAAACAAGGATTCTCAGGACGCTCTCACAGATAGGCAGGGACAATCACAGTCTAGTGTTTGCTCTTTCTAGAGCTGTCATCTTGCAGAGAAATTTCATTGAATAACAATGCCTCACTATAAAAAGCATACCACATTGGCAGCCTATCACCAAAGACCCATAAATGAAGACAATTTTTTTTGCTATTTTGTGTATATAGTTGGTAACTTTTTTAAGTAATTGTGTAACTAGGATGGAGGGGAAGGTAAGACAACCTTGCATCATGACTAAAGATTTTACCCAGTAGCATTAAGTCAACTGCGAAAGGAAGTCTTGAGGGCCAAATGTTGAAACACCATTTTCTTCTCATTTTCTATAGCTTAATGGGTTCTTGGTTTTTCTTTTAGCACATAGGCATATGCCTTCGAGCAGTTACTTATGCATCTATTTATCTGAAAAAATGAATATGTGGAGACAGTCATATTCAGGGATGTGGAATTATTAGAAATCAAACCTTTCTTTGCCTGTGATTTCAATCTGATTGAGCCCTGTTTCATTTTAACTTATTGTTCACTCATCTTGGCACCATTTTTTTTCTGCATATTGTGGAAAGTAATGAGTTGTAGAAAAGAAAAGGCCAGAAGCCAAAGAACTGCGTTTATCATTGTAACTGCCGGTCACTTTTATTGTTTAGGGTTATTTTTTTTAGTTACACCTTAACATTTTTCTGAGCTGTTATGGATATAAAATTTGAAAATATGTGCTTGAGTCCTACTCAAGTTTGGTAAACAAGGCTTTGAGGCTTTTGTGGGATTTCAGGTGTTGATAACAGGTGACCTAAGGCATCCCTTGAAGCTAGTCACATGACCTGGGCCAGGCTCAATGACAACTCAGTAGCAAAGACGTCAGTCAAATGGAAGAAGTCAGAGAAATGGAGATATTTTTACTATAATGGTTTATATCTCGTCCTTCCGTCTCTAAAGAGAGCTGGTGGTGTAAAAGCCCAGGACCATAGAAAAGGCTCTTAGCCTCCCAACCCAGACCGCGCAGTTCACAGCAGGAGAATTGCAGCTGCGTTTCCAGTATTTTATCCTGTAATTTATTTAACATTAACACCTCTAGCCTCTGAGATCATAGGGTAATTATACACTAATGTAAAAGGGCAAGATTTGACGAGATTGGGTAACCTCAAATTCATATTGTCAAATCTCTTCACTTTAGAGCTGAAGAAAATAAAAGTCAAAATGACTCGATGAAAAATTCAAGGTCACAACTTTCTGGTGGCATTTCTAGTCCTGGGTTTCCAGTACTGTATCTGGCAGTTCAGACACCATCTCTTGGCCTAGTCCTGAATTCTGGGGATTTGAAAAATAAGACCACAACTTCCTCAGGAGATAAATTCTACCGGAAAGTCATTTTTTTGGGGTGATTTGTGAACGTGCTTGAGTTTCAATTACAGAAGTCAGTTTGCTATGCATGGGACTAAATGACGATGGCACGACTGGCCAATAGTGCTTACTCTGAGCCCACTGAGCAGGTGTCTGAACGTCCTTTCACTCAGTCTGTCTAAGTAGAAATGCCACATGATTTCCATTTGACGTAGTTTCCAGAAGCTCCCGTGATGGGCACAAAAGCAGATAAGCAAGTCGTTTCAGAGAACGGTCACTGTATTGCTGAGAAAGGAGAAATGCCTGTGTACTCTATGCCTCCATTCAGAAGTGTTTCCCACAGCAAGCACAAGTCTCAATCACACTTATTAGGGAAAAGCAAGGATTATAGAGAAGCACCAAGTCTATTTCGGCATTTTCCAAGACCTTAGCCTGTAGACTAGGAATCTGGGAGAGAAGTAACCACATCGTAATATATTGGGACAGTTGCTTTGTTAACTGTTTATTAAATACTTTACCTGTTTTGCATAGTCAATTTACATGGCAATTATAAAATATGCTATTATTATTAAATTTCTAAGATGGGTCTTTTAACACCTGCCAAATATATTACCATCATAGGTCAGTTCTACTCAATGACCGTTAGGTGTTGGAGTTAAAGAGAACCATAACTTTGAGTTGAACATACCTGTTCATATAAGCAAAAGTAAGATCGCTTTTCTTAAATCTGGGTAATTGCTGTCACCCTCCACTTTAATTGAACCTGGAGACATAGCCAGAGGAAGTCTTTGCATAGGATTTTACTTTTAGTTTTACGGATAGATATTTATTATATAACATAAATGGAACACAACACAAGCTTTTTTTTTTAAGTCTCTTGAGAATAAATCATCATGACTGTTCAAACTACCAATTACTGGCCATCCTTTCACTGGAAGTGAAAGCTGATTTTCTTCCCAGCTATTAATTTGCTGCTGCCAGCCAGCTGTTAATTTCCTCTCTTTTTGGGGGGATGTTTGCCTCTGTCTCACTTCTTGCTTTTAGCCACAGCCTTGGTACTTACTAGTTGATCAATGTTCACATTTTTTTCAGAGCTCTTCCCTGTGTCCCATTTGACATTTCATCATGGAGCCTCTATGAGGTATTGATTATTCTTAAAGCTGCTCCTAATTATTTGGATGCCAATTAGCCAGAGTCTGGAATGAAATAGAGCACCCCCCCCTTTTTTTTTCCCTGCTGCCTGCCTTTTAGCCACAGTACAGCTTGTTAGCTCCTTCATGAGTAGAAAAGGGACAGAAGTAGGGATAAATGCCTAGAAACTTGAAGTCTGTTTGTTAGTTGGAAGCTCTGGTTAGCAAAGGTAGGTTTTAAAAATGGTCAATAAAGCTAAGGGTCCTTGTGTTGAAATGGGAGCTCCCAGCATTACACTGGTTGTTTTCTTCTTTGGCAGGAAAGCCTGTTCAATGAGTGGTTTGCTCAGTATTCTTTTTTATTCTGATAAGGACAGGACAGTCAGTCTGCCTCGAAATGAAAGTACCGTGTTGTCACAAGTTCAACACACTGTTAACCACAGCAGTGCTAGCTAACGATGGAGTTAGTGTTTCTGTTGCATTTCTAGTTTTTTCCCTTGAATTAAGAAAGTGGAACTGTGGGAGATCTCAAGGAACAAAGATACTTTCATAGAAGAGATACAAATTGCCATGCTAAATTTTCATTTAAGATAGACTATCATCATTTTGCATCAATGGGACAAAAATAAAATATAACTGAACACTAGGAATAAGGTTTTCATTCCGTTTTATTGGTTGTTCACATTTTTCTAAGGGTAATAGTCCATTTCCGAGAAAATATAACTTTGAAGAGAGACGCCTCTTCCTCATGAGATTTGATGGCAATATTTGATTCTGAAAGCCAAGGGCTGCTGCTCAAACACTGCATGTGTTAAGCACCAATCCTAAAGTTCTGTCGTTTTTGACATTAAACCATTTGATGTTAGAAGTTTTCAGAATGTAAAGATCTGAGGACTGAATCTTTCCCTCCTGTCTGCCATATTATATAGTTGATATGCCTTAAAGTCCCTGCTTCAATAGAGAAAAAGACAAAAGAGAAAGGACTTTGGCCAGGCATAAAAAATAAATGTAGACATAAAGAAGTATTTTGTACCTTTGAAGGGGATACTAACCAGCATAATGTACCACTAAGGAAAGATGGTAATGTCTTTGAAAACAAATTTTCTATGAATTACTTAAATATGATTATGTGTGTGAGAGATTGTTCAGTTGAGTTGCTCCTTAAAGAGATCTTTGTATGGTGCAGAAGAAAAAACTCTGTTCAAATCTCTGCTCTGTAACTGGTAGGATGACCTTAAATGATTCACACCACCTCTATGAGATCTCATTTTCTCAAGTGTAACGTGAGGAAGGTGATGGTGCCCAGTGGCTTCATAAAAGTTAGATGTGAAACCAAGAAAGAAGTCCTTCACACACTATCTGGATCACTATGTGGGCTTTTTGTCTAGAAGGTAAATTGTTTAATAAGGTTCTGTTCGACTTTCTAGAAGCAGAGGAGCAACGCAGATAGTTTAACTTGTGCCTTGAAAGTAAGCTTCCCCCAAGCTGATGAGATTGTCATAAATGAGTGGAGATATACAAGAAATAAGTGATAAGCTAGGCTTGCCCAGCCCTTGGCTTTTTTAATAGCTTATTACCATAAATTCCTTTTTCTTTTCTTTCCTTTTTGAGAATTTTGTTTTTGTTTTATTTTCTATTAGACAAAGTTCACATAAAATTCATTATCTTAGCCAATTAGTTTTAAAAGCTAGTATCCAAATATTCCAAATAATTATCCAAAACTATTATCCAATAACATTCCAAAACTATTATCACCTCACTATGGACACCTGCTATGTCCTGGAAATGAGATACTGGTGTCTATGCTGGCTATTGCTCCCATGCCTCCGATCTTTTATAGGATGACTTCCTGGGATTACACAGGTCCAAAACGATGAAGCAAGGGGAGATAGAACTATAGGCATTCATTTAAACGAGGTGATGAGCTACTTCATTTTGGGAGATTTTGGATGCTAGACAGAGCTGTTGAAGGCACTCTACCATCCTATTAGGCACAGCTCTCAGCATTTCTTCTTGAGTTGAAAATTATCATTAGAAAATGATAATGAAAGCCAAGTGTGGTAGCACATGCTTTAATCCCAACACTCTAGAAATAGATGCAGGAGGAAATCTGTGAGTTGGCCATTTGGGGTTATATAACCTGCCATTGCTATGGACTTCCTCACCAGCCAAGTCTGTGATATTGTTCTTTTAAGAACATAGGTGTGGCGCATTCAATGGATTAGCATAGGGACTGTCTGGAGGAGGTCCATGCAGCTAATAGGAACTGAAGTTTGGCTTTGTGGGGCAGGAAAGAATCTCCTTCCTGTGGCTCCTTTTCCTGCTGCTCTTCTTTGTCTGGGTTTTGTCTCATCCTCTCTTGTTGCCTTTCTCACTGGCCTCGGCCTGTGAAGATTATACTGTTGCAAACTTCTTTTCATCTCTACAAGGTCTTGTTATTTTTGTCTACGATTCTACTTTTAACAAAGGAATTTGAGATCACATAAAATGCAAAAAAATATGTATTTCTGATAGGACTGTAAATAGATTGTAAACTAAAGAGAGAATTAAAGGACAGAGGAAGAAAAAAGCCAATTGCTGTGCCAGAAATACAGAGAATCATTTAGTTACTGCAGTTGACATTTGGGATGAACTCTAGAGTCCTAGTAGCCAAGACAAAGGGCTCTTTTCCCTAACAAGTCACCTAAGAATCTTACTGAATTAATCCTACTTGTATTATCACCATGTGGAATCTTCCTATGGCTTGCGGATCCTCTCCTGAGACTTCAACTTACCAATCACTTTCAGTCATCAAGTTTTTTATTCAAGTATTCACTATTAAAGTTTAATGAGTTTGTGAGTGGGGCCCTTGCTCCTATCTTAAATTTATTTTGTGAAAAGGCGAAAAATTTACATAAGCAGAAAGCACAAACCAACTAACACACATTTACAAGGATTGGATTGTGTCAATAAAGGGTTGGTAAGTTTGGGATAACTTGATCAAATCTTTCCCTTCTCAGTTTACCTAGACAGATATTAAGGGATGTGCCTAGCCTTGAGATCTTTTATCACCAGACTATTTTATCCCATAACAATGGGTACCTCTGACACAGTACATGTACTCTTAGAATAGAAAATGGGATTCTATGATGAAAAGGCTATTGAACAGTGTAGTGTCATACCAAATGCACTATTTCTGTGAAGAAACACTATGGCCATAGCAACTCATTTTAATCTCAGAGTTCACATTTAATAGATACAAAAATAAAAGAAGAGGAAGAGGAAGGGAAGAAGAAGAAGAAGAAGAAGAAAAAGAAAAAGAAGAAAAAGAGGAAGAAGGGGGGGAGGAGGAGGAGGAGGAGGAGGAGGAGGAGGAGGAGGAAAAAGAATCATCATCATCATCACCATCATCATCATCATCATCAATAGGCTGGTTTCTGTGACTGATTCAAGACATAAGACGATCTGCCCAAAACACAGGTCAGGCCATTACCAATAGTGGAAGAAAGGCTAACCACCCCCAGCCCTGTAGGAAAGGTTTATCTGGAATCACACTACACCATGGGTTTAAGCATGAGTAGAGCATGATTTTCTTCTGTCTGCTCAATGCTGCCTGGCAGAAAACTGGTCCGGTGCTCACTTCTGTTTAGAGAAATACTCTTTGCTCTTATTGATGTCAGGTTTGATGGTATCAGTGCCAGGTTTCCAGCTAGCTGGGCACACTTCACCATGTTTGTCAGTGAACTGGAAGGCCTGGACTAGTCTCCAAATCTCATCCACTGAACGGCCAACAGGAACATCATTTATCATTATATGGTAAAGGATACCTTTATCATCAATAATAAAGAGGACCCTGAGAGAGATAACTTCATCAGACTCCATAATCCTGAGCAATGGGGTACTCAGGATCTGACACCAAGGGAATGTTCATGGGTCCCAATCCTCCTTGTTTCTTGGGTGTGTTAATCTGAGACAGACGACGGAAGTAAGAATCCACATAAGCGCCAATTACTTGGCTGTTGAGTTTCTTAAATTCTTCTGCTCTGTCACTAAAGACAATGATCTCCATGGGACACACAAAAGGGAAGTCAAGAGGGTAAAACAAGAACACAACATGGCTTCCTTTGTATTCACTTAGGTCGATATCTTTGAATTGTCCATCTGGCATCACAGCTGCGGCTTTGAGGTTGGGAGCAGGATGCCCAGTTTTTGCATCTCCTGAAGGCATCTTGCTATCAGCAGGGCTGAGCTGCAGGTCTCCCAAACAGAAACAGCCATAAGAACATAGGAAGATATTGCCCCCATAGCAACTTTTACAAAGGAAAACTCCTATAAAGCGACTTGCTTACAGTTCAGAGCTTTGGTTCATTATGAGCACGGCAGGAAGCCTGCAGCACACAGGCAGCCATGACACTTGAGGAGCTGAGGGTCCTGCAACCAGTTCCTCAAGCAGTCAGAAGGAAAAAGATACTGGGCCTGACTTGAGCATTTGAAACCCCAAAGGCCACCCACAGTGATGCACTTCCTCCAACAAAGCCACGCCTACTCCAACAAGGCAGTTCCTGTCAAGTAGCACTACTCCCTAATGACCAAGCCTTCAAATACAGGAGCCTATGGGGGCCATTCCTAAACAAGCTACCACAGACAGATATGCCTTATTAGAAGGTATTCCAAAGCAGAAAGATATTCAGAAATGCCCCATATATTTCAGAGTACATTAGCCTGGTCGAAGCTAGTTCTGATTGTCGCTATCCTACCTTGTAGAAGATGAAGAGATTAAACAAACAAACAAAACAAAAACAGAAAGCAAAACAACAAAAATTAAGATTTTTTTAGGCCTTTTTTTTTCTTTAGGCTCTTGGGATTTCCACGTAGCACACTGAACTGTGCTGATTGCCTACTCTAAGCCAGGCATTATGGGAGAGCACTTATGTGCTTACTATTGGCGGCCAAATAAATGCAAAAGAAATGAAGAGGTGCACCTGACACTGGAGCCGCATATGTTCCAACTGGAGTCTGGGGTAGAAATTATTTTTAGTGCTGTGGCTATAAACTCTGCTCCTCCCCCAGGCCCCACCCCAACCAGGTTCTTCTATTTCAAGATGGCCTCTTTTCAATACATGATCTCATTATTTTTACAAGAATTTCATCATGTTTGATTTCCCAATTCATTTTATCTCAAGTCACTCTATCTACTGTATACTCTATTAAGCTCCACAAGTACCAAGTGAAAGCTCTTCATGTCATTTAAATTGGAAACCTATAAAGTAAAGCCACTGTATTCCGAAATGTCCCTTGAAAATAAGTATGTACTTATCTTTCCACTATGTAAAAATGAACATAATATTATATGTCCTATACGTTTTAGGAAAATGGACAAGATTATTACAATCATACTGAGTAGCTCCCATGGGTACAACATAATATACACAATGATGTTTAATAAATATTGTGTAGTAATAACTTCTTAGTAGAAAAATACTATGTATTAGACAGTATTATTATAGACTATCCAATCAATGTGGAAATCTTTTTGCTCTTTGTAATACAAAATACCGTTATTGCTGTATTAGTTTACATTGTATCATATATACATAAACATCCTATTTTCAATGGGAAGAGCTGATTTGCTTCTTTTTTCAGGCGTAAGAGGTGATAACAATCAGGCAACATTTACCTAATGTCAGGCGAGTTTGTGTTCTGAAATCTAGACTCGCATAGCTCTTAACATCTACTCAAGCTTAAGTCACCTTACACTATGTTAGAGTAATTTACGTTAGCAACACCAGTTTATGTGTTTTCTTTAGTTCATCATGGTCCTATTCTAGACTCCAGGGAAGAGAAAAAGCAATGAAGCACAACCACATCTAGATTTCAAAAACAAAAATCAAAAGGCAAAGACATTATGGTGGCTCTGATATACCTCTTGTCATAGGCATCAATTGTCCAGTGTGCACAGGTATGACATAGGCCACAGTGGGGCCTATTAGAGGCTCATTAGCTCCTGCCTGTTCCCTTTGTGAAGTGAGTTCTGCTTTGTCTATCCACTAGATTTGTTACTTCTCTATACAGGAAAATATTGGAGAATTTCAGGGACTTCCACCTCTATTTTCAAAATAAGTCAATTTAAGCCAGGCCTGGTTGTGCTTGCCTTTAATCCCATCACTTGGGAGGCAGATCTCTGTGGGTTCAAGGTCAGTTTGGTCTACGTAATGAGTTCCAGGAGAGTCAGGACTACACAGAGCCAGCCCTGTTCAAAACAAAATTGTTTTTAAGAAAGAGAATAAGGCAATTTCAAAGGACGAAAGACTTGCCAGTGGTGTAGGCCTTTAATCCCAGCACTAGGGAGGCAGAAGAAGGCTGATCCCTGAGTTTAAGGCCAGCCTGGTCTACAGAGCTAGTTCCAGGATAGCTAAGACTATAAAAAAAAGCCCTATCTGGAGTGCTGGGGGCAGGGGTGCTGGGGCAGGGGAATCTGCAAGATATGCAGGTGAAGATAGGTGTGCATCCCTAACCATCAGAGAAATGCAACTAAAAATGCCACTCGAGCCAACTCAGAGTTAGAACGACTGGATCAGTCACAGAGGGTCAGGGAGGACTCAGAGTGACTGGAAACCTCACGTATCACAGATGGGAATGTAAACCAGCATTTTCCAGGAAAAGTTGCAATTTCTGACTCTTAGTATTTCACTCCTGAGTCCACCCAAAATTATTTGCACAAGTGTTCATAGTGGCATTTTGCATAACGGACCCAATTTGAATCATCAGCTGGCGAATAAACAAGCTGAATTACTTGTTACTTAGCAAGAAAACAGCATGGAAGACGGCTGCACTGACAACATGAATGAATTACGGACAAGATGCTAAAGGAAAGAAGAGTAACACAAGAGAACTCAATGTGGAGTCACACTTAAGTGAAAGTCTAGGGAGGAAAACCCGTGTGTGCCTTAGTCTGTCACTCTGAGGAACAGACCTATTGCAAAGAAACACATGGAAATATTCCGTGTAATGGTCACATGATTGCATCTACTTTTCCAGAGTCAACAAACTGCACTTTATAAAAATGAATTTATTGTGTAACACTCAAGTATCTTTACCCTGAACTAGCTTTCTCACTCACTCCACTTTATACAGAGTTATGTGGTTGAAATAAAATTATTGACCCTTGTTACCTAGGAAATAGCTCTGATAGTGAGAGAAGTCCCTTCTGTGGCTGTGTTCATGAAACACACCAGTTCTTTTCTTTCTACTTATGTCTTGGGGATGCACTTGCTGTGTTCTGAGTATTTTCCCTCCATCTTACGTCACACACAATAGGCACATTGTCAGGAGAGGAGTAAGTAACTCCTCAGAGATGGACATTCCCTCACTTAAGCGTTCTTCATAAGATTCTTCTGAAAATGTGTGCCTTTCTAAAGATGACAGTCCTTAGAATCAACCGTGCAAACAGTTGTTGGAGCGATAAGGCAAAATCACTCCCCCTCTTTTTTTTTTTTTTTATTAACTTCAGTATTTTTATTTACATTTCGAGTGTTATTCCCTTTCCGGTTTCGGGCAAACATCCCTTCCCCCCCCTTCCTTATGGGTGTTCCTCCCCACCCTCCCCCATTGCGCCCTCCCCCAACAGTCTAGAGTTCACTGGGGTTCAGTCTTATGCAGGACCCAGGGGCCCCTTCCACTGGTGCTCTTACTAGGATATTCATTGCTACCTATGAGGTCAGAGTCCAGGTCAGTCCAATATAGTCTTTGGGTAGTGGCTTAGTCCCTGGAAGTTCTGGTTGCTTGGCATTGTTGTACATATGGGGGTCTCAAGCCCCTTCAAGCTCTTCCAGTTCTTTCTCTGATTCCTTCAACGGGGTCCGTTCTCAGTTCAGTGGTTTGCTGCTGGCATTCGCCTCTGTATTTGCTGTATTCTGGCTGTGTCTCTCAGAGGATCCATCATCCGGCTCCTGTCGGTCTGCACTTCTTTGCTTCATCCATCTTGTCTAATTGGATGGCTGTATATATATGGGCTACATGTGGGGCAGGCTCTGAATGGGTGTTCCTTCAGTCTCTGTTTTAATCTTTGCTCTCTCTTCCCTGCCAAGGGTATTCTTGTTCTTTTAAAGAAGGAGTAGAAGCATTCACATTTTGATCATCCGTCTTGAGTTTCATTTGTTCTAGGCATCTAGGGTAATTCAAGCATTTGGGCTAATAGCCACTTATCAATGAGTGCATACCATGTATGTCTTTCTGTGATTGGGTTAGCTCACTCAGGATGATATTTTCCAGTTCCAACCATTTGCCTGCGAATTTCATAAAGTCGTTGTTTTTGATAGCTGAGTAATATTCCATTGTGTAGATGTACCACATTTTCTGTATCCATTCCTCTGTTGAAGGGCATCTGGGTTCATTCCAGCTTCTGGCTATTATAAATAAGGCTGCGATGAACATAGTGGAGCACATGTCTTTTTTATATGTTGGGGCATCTTTTGGGTATATGCCCAAGAGATCACTCCCTCTTTTGCAGGTTTGAAAGTGGCAGGAGCCTTGGAGCTCAGAAGAATGCTCAATTGCTCAAGTTACAGGGTTTACATACATACAAAGATGAGCCCTGAAATTAGAATGGGTGTCCTAGTGAATCAGCTGCTTTCGTTCAAACGATGATGCACAGGTTAGACAGGCAAGGTCTTACTGCAGGACCAGCAAGGGGTGAGATTGTCTGACTGCCCAAAGTCTCACTCAGTTCTGATATACTAGTACTCAACTACATTATTAGTGATCTTCTCACTTGCAGTTTCGGCAACCATCAATGAAACTGCACAGGGAATGGAGCAGTGGCCACTGTGTATTTGGTTTCTTAAGTCTGAGAGGTTGGGCACCAAGAACCAAGAAGCCGGGCTAAGGGGGAGGTTGGATGGCCTGAGCAAAGGAGACTGACAGTGAGGAAATAGTGTTGTGGGGTGGGGGAGAGTATGGATAATGACAAGGCTCAGTATACTTTCTAAAGGCAAAAA